>NW_022476014.1:181345-406376 GCF_009193645.1 Aspergillus pseudonomiae | reverse complement strand
TTCCTACATCCACCACCCAAACTAACCCATCAACCAGACCAAGAACCCAACCACCAGAAACACCATACCCAACTCAAACAAACCAATACCCCAAACCCACCAAGAAAATAAAAACCCCCCAAAATGGCCGACAGCATCGACATATACAACCAATACCCCGTGGTCCTGGACCCGACCTCCAAAGCCATCAACCTCTCGTCGCAAACCACAACCCCAGCCTCCGCAAGCACAGTAACCACCGAACTGACCGAACTAAACGCCCTGCACCGCGGCCTCATCTCGCTCGACGCGCCCAACATCCCCCCACCCCCGCTCCCCATCAACCCCAAGCGCAGCGCCCAGATCACCAAGCTCCGCGACAGCGCAAACGCCGCCTACCGCAAGGACAACCACGCCGAGGCCGTGCGCCTGTACACATACGCCATCGACATGGGCATCGCGCGGCCCGGCTGGGAGCCGATGAGTCTAGCGCGGGAAGAGCTGGCGGGCTTGTTTGCCAACCGTGCGCAGGCGTACATGGCGCAGCAGGCGTGGCCGGAGGGTTTGGTGGATGCGAAGTGTAGTGTTGAGAGCAAGCCCGTGGGTAATGTCAAGGCGTGGTGGAGGGCGGGGAGGTGCTTGGCTGAGATGGGTCGCTGGGATGAGGCCCAGGTGGCTATTGATAAGGGGTTGGAGTTTGAGCCGCGGAATGGCGACGGCGCGAAGGAGTTGCTTTCCTTGATGGAGGAGGTTAAGGAGGGAATGAAGAGGGCGAATGCTTCTGCTTAGGTTGGATGGCTTTGAGGGTGCTTGTCACATGGGGGTGGTTAGGGGGTAATGAGGCTTGATACATCCTTGGGCTGTATTATCATTCTGTTTTTTACTTATCTGCATGATTGTCATCATGGGTTTCGTTTCGTTAGTGACGGCGTTGGGTTGGAATGAACTGGTCTTGATATCTGTGTCTATATCTATATATGGTAGAAGGGCAATACTCAGTGACCCACTGGGCACTCAAAAAGAAAGATAAGAGCCAGCCGGCACAAGATAAAGGGAATGAATTACTATTATCAATAATCGAATACAGCAAAAAACAAAAAGTTATTCCGATGCGGGGAATCGAACCCCGAGCTGCTGTGTGAGAGACAGCGATGTTAGCCATTACACCACATCGGATGTTGTTGAAGGATTGCCGTTGTTTTGGATATATAAGCCAAATAAAATGCACAAAAAAACACCTGCAAAGATACTAAACACTTCATCTAGCTTTAGAGTGGAATTCGTTGTAGATTTGTATAGTTGCCATGTCGAGACCTGTGGTATCAACTTTCCTTCAAGGAGTGCATTGATCTTTACTAGAGTCTTGTTTGTTTTAACTAGATTTGGGTTGCTTGACTTCCAAAATATATCCACTAGAGACATATACACCTTGCAGGGTGTCAGATATATATTATAAAAACTTAGTGACCAACAAAAACCCAAACACTATCCAGAGAACTTATTAGACTTGATACACCGAATACCTTGAACACTACTACTTCAATAATCCAATGATAGCAATTAGTCGCAACTGCCATCCTATCGTCAAAAACCCTCTATTTCCAAATTCAAGATCGTTCTATAATCTCTTATTTCACATATAAATATATATCATGTCACGTCCACAGGGACATTGAAATTTTACATGTAGGGTATATTTTCAAACACGCCCGACAGACCCACCAGTGGCCCATCGCATTCTCGCCGAAAGCCCGAAGCTACTTCCAACCCTGCAGTTAAACTCAGCGTGGTGGTCGATCTAGCACTGCATCCCTCGACCTGGGGAGTACAAAGAAAAACGAACAAAAGAAAAGTGCAACAAAATAATTAGCCCCAAGATAGCAAGTCCACCACTATTGCCGCTCCGCGGCATCCAGGCCAGACGACCTCCTCTCCAGGGCCCGGGGAACATCGACGCTGCTGGATCGCACATGATCGTACCGGCCATGGGACAAGTCGAGGGACCGCATGCTCAGGGCACAGACGGACTCCGGACGGGCCTCCTGCCCTGTTTTGGATAAGGTCAAGAGGGAGATTCCGATGAAGTTGAGGAGGAAGCCGCACATCATGGAGGTGATGCTGGTCCAGTCGCTGGTGTTCAAGCCCTGGTAGAAGATGATGGAGGCGGTGAGGGTGCAGGTTGTGAAGCCGACGTAGTACATTGCGTTTACTCTGTGGTGCTTATTAGTACAGGTATACTTTTGAGTAGTGGTGATGTGGTGGTGGTGGTGGTGGTGGATGCTTACAGAGACGCGGGGAATTCGCCCATTGCTTTGTTGAGGTAGTTCATCTGGGTTAGCGTGGTGACTACCAGGACCAGGGAGAAGACGTAAGTGGATGCGTGGGTGAACTGGTTGTCGCCGGCAAAGGTGAGCTTGATGGCGATTCCGAAGGCCTTGACGGACATCACAGAGATGGATCCCACGGTGGAGCAGATCGATAGGTAGACTAGCGGGTTCGTCCGGCCCAGTCGCGGGGCGACTTTGTAGATCATGTAGCTGGCGAAGACGGTGACGAGGGTACAGTAGATGAGGAAGCCTGGAAAGATGCTATTAGTTTCCGTCGATACCCGGGGGTTAAGTCAGGCAAGCCAACCTGGTTGAATGGCGAGGTGCAGGATCTCCTCAATGGTCTGGATGTCTCTGTCGCCCGGCGCATGGAGGACGAGTAATACTGATCCCAAAAGGCAGATGGCGGCTCCGAGCTTACCAAGGACTTGGATATTCTCGTTGAGAAAGTATGCGCCCATCAAGGCGCTGGGGTCCATTAGCGGAGGGAATGCCTTTGAGACCACATGACTCACCTGATGAGTACGCTGAGCGCCCCGAGCGGAGTGACCAGCACTGCTGGAGCAAAAGCGTATGCGGCTGTGTTCATAAGCTCTCCCGATATCACTGTAACCGTTAGATTCTGGAAATGATAGCTCGACTAATAGCCATACGGATGGTCATCCCACACCACCATAGAGGACTTCGCAGATATTCGAATCCTTCTCCACTGAAGCCATATTTCTCCGCCGCTTGTACAAGGCCCTAGTCGACTGTGTCAGGTATTTGGTTCCCCCAGATGCGATCCGCGGCGTACCTTCTTGGTGATGACATAGCTCGAACCTGTGCATTGCGACCGTTAGCAAGCTGTTCAAGAGGGTACTGCCGGGCAGTTTTTTTCTTTTTAATAGGAACAAGAAGACAAGAGATATCAAAAAGCACATACCAATGGCCAACGAAGCCAGCACAGCCAGTGCGAGGCCAATGAATCTGTCCAAGAGCAGGCGAGTAAGCGGCTGAACCAAAGGCAGATCGTAAGCGCGGCCAAGGAATAACGTACTTATCATGTGCTCCCATGCTCACCAAAGCCGTCTGACATTGGACTGGGGAGAGAAATAATTGAGAGGATTAATGTGAGTGGGCGAGCGAAAATGACGCCGAGCACCAGCAGGGGAAGTTGAGTTTGTTTCACTTAATCGGCGCGGCTCGATTGCGGGATCACAGCCACAGCCCAGGCACCAGCGCTAGTATCAAGTAGTCAAGGAATTTTTCTATTTATTCCGTACCAAAAATTGGGATCTTCTGGGAAGCTCCACATTAAGATTATTCGCACAAAACTATTCAATCCATATCTACATTTGTCCTGTTTGATTTTGATTGTGTTTCTTTCAGGATCTTGCAACCTTATCTTTACCCACATTCTTTGCTGATTGGTTCCTTTTACAGTTTCCTGTGCTGTGATTCGTTGCTCGTGTGACGCGGGCCTTAACCTTATCGATAAGCATTTCGGTTTATTGAAACCGAAAGTTAGTCTGATGTATAATGTTACAATGTAGCTGTTAGCTAGACGAGGCAAAGCACCTGATAAAAATATATCAAAATACCTACATTATAATATAGTGTATCGAGTATGTGTACCACACTATACGTAATATTATATGATCCTGTTTGTACCTGACAAATCCACTGAAACCTGCTAATAGCCCAATATGTAGCTAAGAGCTATGCCCCCACACAAGAAGTACACACATACTCTTGACCTAACTACCAACTGATCAACCACACATCTCCTCCGAAATCCCCGAGCTAAAGTAAACTACCCCCGATGCTTCCTACTCGCCTCAAAAAAGCTCACTCCTTAATATCCGCCGAGAACTTCTCATCAGCAGCAACCTGCCTCTCCATAAGCGGCTGCACTTTCTGCGCCGACTTTTTCGGCGAACAAACCACGCCATTCAAATCCGCAGCTATGTAATCACCGGGGTTAAGCACTAGCTCTTTACCCGCTGCCTTCCTGGCCAGCCCCACGATCTTAGTGGGTCCCTTTTGGCGTTTGGAGGACCACATTGATAGGTTTGAGAGGAAGCCGGTGTTTGGGTGGGAGAGCTTGAGGTGGGGGGTCACTTACGTCGCATCTTTTTTTTTTTTTTTCTTTTGCTCTAGTGTTGGTGCCGTTGAGGGATGGAGCTTACGTTGTGTAGGCTTTGAGGGATTGGATTGTTGGGTCTGGCATTTTGGGATGGAATTAGGGCTTTGGTGTGCTGTGGTGTTTGTTGCTAATCAGGGTAACTATTGTGGGTATTAGGATTTGTATCTTTGAGAAGGGTATTCGGGGCGATGTCGACAGCACCCTGATTCAGATTGATGTAGCTCGGTTCCCAGGCCGTTTGCCGGGGTGTCGATCAGAGGATAAATCACTGTAGCATGAGTCCGATTCATAGCATGATTCTCTCAGAGTCACTATCCGTGGTGAAAGTCATGTTGAACCTGTCGCGATTCCGCTCGGGGATCTGCCGCGGAAACTCCCCGAGAGGTAAACCACCCAATGTATATAGTTCCCTGAGTTAAGATTATAATATTCTACAATATTAGTATAGTACCAGAAAATAAGAACAATATTCTCACCGCACAATACTCATCGAATTCCATCTATCTTATACCTACTACCTATTTCACCAAACCAAATAATATGAATATCAAAATGCCCGACCCAACCGCCCAAACCATAACCATAACCCCAGCCTCGGCCACAGCCCTAGCAAAAGCAATCCTGACCTCCCACGGCGTGCCCGCAGACAGAGCCGACCTCATCGCCACAGCACTCACCCTGGCCGACCTGCGCGGCGTCGACACGCACGGCATAAACCGTCTACCGGGGTACATCGCCCGTCTCCAAGCCGGAGTAGTCGCACTGGACCCAGAGCTATCATTCAACACCAAAACGCCGACGATGGCGCTTCTGGACGCCAAAAACACCTTCGGCTTTGTCGCCGGCAGCATGGCTATCGACAAATGTGTCGAGATGGCACAGACCTACGGAATGGGCATGGTGGCCGTCCGCAACAGCAACCACTACGGCATGGGGGCTACGTACGTTCTCCGTGCGATCAAGCAGGGGTTCGCTTGTTTCGCGTACACGAATGCGAGTCGGGCCATGCCGCCGTGGGGTGGTGCGGAGGCGCTGCTGGGGACGTCGCCGTTTGCGGTGGGGGTTCCTGGTGGCGCGGAGGGGGACTTTGTCCTGGATATGTCGCCTTGTGTTGCGGCGCGGGGCAAGATGAGGAAGGCTGTGAGACGGGGGGAGTCGATCCCCGAGGGATATGCGCTTGATGCGCAGGGACGGCCGACGACGGATCCTGTGGCGGTGATAGAGGGGGGCGTGGTTTTGCCGATCGCGGGGCCCAAGGGGAGTGGGCTGGCCATGATGATGGACATCTTTGCTGGCGTAATGAGTGGGTCGGCGTTTGCCGGGGGTGTCAATGATCAATATAAGGAGATGGAGAAACCGCAGGGGGTTGGGCATTGGTTTTTGGTGTTTCGGCCGGATGTGTTTCTGGATGGTGGGGTGGAGGAGTTTCGGGAGCGTATGGATACGTTGCTGAGGACTGTCAGGGGCGTCAAGAAGGCAGAGGGCTTTGAGAGGATCTATGTTAGTGGCGAGATGGAGGCGGAGGTCGAGGAGAAGAGGAGGACGGAGGGCATTCCTTTCACCAAGGCGGAGGTGGATGCCTTGCATTATTTGGGGTTGCAGGCTGGGGTGCAGATTAAGATGGAGGAGGTGAGTAAGTAGATTTTAATTGTAGTTGTTATGCTAATAGAGGTCATTTGGTGTGCTATGTGACGAGCTATCTTCGCTAGAAGTAGATTATATGTACGTCCATCCACCATACTGCCGTTATCTCCCGGGCGATCCCCAAGACGATCCAAGAATGAATATGTGGGGGAAGAGTGTCACGGATGAACAATGTATGAGCTTGAGGGGAGTTAGGGCTTTCCCCGAGTGACTGAAAGTTTCCCTGCAACGTCACGTCCACGGTCATTCTCCCGGCGAATTTCCGGGCGAATTTCTGGGATCTGCATCCAGATGAAAGCGACCCGCATATTGACATCAAATCATCATCGAACTGGGTTATGATAAAATCACGAGCTAGATACGGTGTTGATAAAGAGGAACACATTCACCTGGACTGCTTGAGTTCGAAATATCAATAACACTTTGTCCATCTTGATACCATGAGTTCTATTGATGTCGACACTGCTCCACCCCCGGGGGCTTGGGACAGCCACGTTCACATTGTGGACGAAGATCAATTCCCGTTGCACCCACTCCATCCCTTCCGGCCTAGGAAAGCGCTGTTGTCTAGCCTGCAGGCTTTTCACCGCAGCTTGGGTATTCAGCATGCATGCCTGATTGCATTCTCCGTCTATCATACAGACTACAGCTCCATTTTGGATGCTCTCTCACGTCTTGATAAAGGCCGCGCAGTTGTTTGTATTGACCCAAGCACCATATCGGATGAGGAGCTGCAACAGCTGCACGATGCTGGTGTACGTGGCATCCGCATTAATATGCGCACCCGGGGTGACCCGCTGAACAAGGCTGCAGTGATAGCAGCGGCTGACCGTGTGCGGCCTTTTGGATGGGTCATCCAGGTGTACATCGCCTTGGAGCAGATTGTCGAGTTTGCGCCCCTGGTGCCACAAATCGGCCTCCCAGTTGTCATTGACCACATTGGGGCGCCAGACCAGGCTCGTGGGCCTGGCAGGCTGCAACCGGGGTACACCGAATTGATCAATCTGCTCCATACGGGGCAGGTATGGACCAAATTGAGCGGCACATATCGTTTTCCCAATCTACCCGATCTCGACGAGTACGTGGCCGACATATTAAGGACGGCACCAGACCAAGTCGTCTGGGCGAGTGACTGGCCGCACAGCGGGGGCGTTGAGGCCAACCCGGGAGGAGATCGCAAGAAGGTGCAAGAATACCGGAAGGTTGACGATGCAGCCTTCATAGCTAGATGTAGAAAGTGGTGCCGAGATGTCGAAGGCGGAACTGGAGACAACTAGCCCGCAAGATATGGGTAGAGAACCCAAGAACGCTGTGGCAGTGGGATGACGATGAATGAGTAGACTTGAACAATCTTATGGATGTATATAATGGAATAATGAAACCTATTATCCAATCTTGTTTGAATATTATGCTGTGGGGAAGAAGCATTCTCCCCCGGAGTCCATAACGCCATATTGAGTTTCAGGAAAGCAATCCAATAAGGTGGAACCGTCAAGATCCGTACTTCCGCGGTTCAGGTTAGTGCTGTAGCCCACGTCAAGATCTGGGTACGGAAAAGCCGGGAGATATTTTCTAGCCAGCGGGGTTTGTCCGGTGGGTGCACACGCGAGTTTAGCATCGGGCACATTCGTTGCATCGGCTCTGAGGCTGTTAGTGATGATATGTAGGCTCCGTTGTACCACCGGACATGCTCTAGTCCCCTGCCTTAGAGCCTGAAGGAATGTCTGTATTTTGACGTGAGCGTCGAAGTCTCCTTTCTTCACATCTTGCATCAGGACGGACGCGGCGGTGTAGATGCAGTAAGACATGAGGTAAGTGATCCTAGTGAATCCAAAGCTCCTCTCAAAGAGAAGCAAGAGTTTCTCAATACTATCTGAAGCTGTGCGGCAAGCGGCATGATGCGTCGGAATGTAAGAAAACGGTCGGTGTAGCAGGATAATGGTAGTATAATATAATAAACTGTAAAATGATTAGCGACATTGCAAAGGAAGCGCCTGACGAGGGCTCACTTTTGCGTGATAATGTGAGGCGGAGGACAAACTTGGGGCAAGTTGGCCGGATCATATCTTAAATGCACAGGCGACTGTTCTCTCCAGTGGTCAAGTCTCCCCTGGATTCTGTTCAACGCTTCATCCATGTTGATATTTCCGCGGCGGGAGTATAGTTGAAGGATGATGTCGTTCAAGATAACAGCAAGTTTGCATACATTTTGGAAACTTGAAACCAAATGGGACTTCATCGGCGGATATTCCGCTGGGGGTGCCTTATCGGGACTGATTTGATCACCATAGTACGGTGCCCATAGGTCGTTCTCTGCCGAATCATCCACTAAAGACGGTTAGCGTGTGTTGCTTATGAGATGTCGAGCCCAGTACTGACAAAGCTCCGGACACCGATCGAATGGCAGCTCTTGGAGAATTGGCATGCGTCCAAGAAATAGGCTTATGGCCTTATCCCAGAAGTAGCAGCTCCAGAAAAGGCGTCGGCGGATCTCCAAGTCCTCCGCAGTTAGGTGTCCAAGCGTAGCGATCTTAGTCGTGCTGTGGTGGAGTCCCAGGTCGCTAACCATGCGAAAAGCCATGCCGCTGTACAGCCATGCTTGAGATATCGAACCCCAAGCGAGCTCGCGGGCACTGAGCTGAAGAAGGCCTTGAGCAGTCGGAATGCTGCTGGGATTATGTATTTCGGTGCCCAGGAGAAGACGTGCTCTTGAGATCAAGAGTTCACTTGTTTGATGATCGTCAAAACGTGCTGCGTGAGCACACATGACAACGACTAGAAAGGGAGAATAACATGGCCCGCTGACAGCCATATCTCCTGCAATAGAGTTAGACGCGCTTTATGCAAAGGAGTAGTTTTGTGACTGACGCATGAACGCGGGGCGATAGACCCAGTTGAACATCGGCGCAATCCACGTCCAATGGATTTGGAGCAGTTTCGATATCATCTGCCGAGGGATGTCGGTTTGAATCGCCGCATTTCCTAAGGCGAATTCCTCCCAGGTTCTCGACTCGAGAGCAGCCGAAGTGAGCAGTGACCGGGCGTCAGACATGGACGAATGCGAGTCATTTATGTTTGTTGATTCGGCCGGTGGTGGCGCGTGGACGGCGGATGTAGGACCATAGTAGCAAAGCTATCCAAATAACTACCGGGTCAATGAACATACAAGGAGCTTCCTGCATTGGAGGTTTACGTACCTTTCCATTTTCATCGAGACTGAGATCCGAAAGCAACACCTGTTCCGGCGCCATGTCAGATCCAGGAGTCACCTGTGTCGTCGAGCTCGCCTCGGCGTGAGAAGAGCTATCGAAACTGGTATCAACTGAGGGCGTATTGGGAATATGCCGCTCCATTGGAAATACATGCTGAGTCAAGTTCGCCTCTCTTGCCTCGTGCAACGCGACACGCAGCTCAGCGATGGTTTGCTCAGTCTCTTGTAATCTCTTGGCCATGGCAAGGATCTGCGACATGGGTGGGGCCTTTTCATAGCGACACTCCACGCCATAGACCTCGCAGGTCTTGCATCCCGGCTGCGTGCCATCGCATCTTGTCTAAATGAGGTGAGCGACAGATGCTGCGAGAATATCGATCAAGGATCGAACCAACCTTTCTCACTCGGCAGTTGGCACATGTCAAACCACGTTTCGACCGATTAACCCCCTCAGGCGCACCGGGTCTCGAAGCGTTATCGTTGGTCTGGCGTGATTTTGGCATTATTGCGGACACAATGGTGTGGATGATAAGGGGGAGCAAAAAGGCAGGAAAAAAAATAGTGAGGCGAAACACAAGGATCACGGAATAGTGTATAGGGGTCGAAAAGCTGTTAGGCCCAATACTGGTAAAGATTTACCTTAATTAACCTCGACTCGCATAAAAGCGGGGTTCCCCCCATATTCTTAATACCAGTCGACTGATCCAGTGATCTCCTATACTATTCTGCGAATATTCCATTCTTTAGTCCCAATGCTAGACTGCAGTTTCGCCAGAACCATCTCCCGAACCGTTCCCTACTAACAAACTAACTCCTCGTTCCCCAAAGGCTAATTAAATGCCTCGTTAATTAGAAATATCTGCATAGGGCGTCATAACAAGATCGAGATCTACGTAAGCCCCAGAAAAACCCACCATTAGCCTCTTTTCATGTACCCCATACTAATATAAAATGCTATACTGGACAAGCTATGATGCGGTGGACTCCGCGTCCCACTGTCGATGCTTACAATACCGAGCATAGAAGGTCATAGAATATATTTCTAATCATTTAGCCTCCTGTGGAGGTCCTGTACTCTTAGATAAGACGAATTGGCAGAGTTTTCTCGTGTTTACTACGTCGGAGCGGCTATTGCGGGTTGAAAAAAAGTTGGATTCCGACTAACCCGCGGAAAGAACCTGGTAACGTGACATCCGCATATCTTCGACAGAAACACTGCTGCTTACCCTTGGTTGCGAACTGCTTGGGACGAGACAGGATGGGACAAATAGCCGACCAGGTTGCTGTCGTGGATCGGCCAAGTATATTTCTCCAAAGTTGGTATCCCGTTATATTGAATTAAGAAAAGAGTGTTATGATTCTGATGCTCATCAAGCAACTATAGCACCGTACATTCAACACATTGTACCTCGAGGTACGTGAGAAGAAAAGTAACATAATATCCCATGGAGGGTGTCATTCAACCATTCATATCACATCGCATAGAAGTCATCCAGGGAATCTCCTTTTAAAAGGTCTACCCCCAACCTCCTACCCACAAGAAGGACAGCCCATGCCTACACCATACCTATCGAATCTTCCGAAGACCCTCGGTATCCACCTTGGGATCAACAGTAGCAGTCTCGGCCCAATCCACATTCCTAACCGACGCCTTTTGACGATATGAGCGATACTTTTGCAAGAACCTTCGATATCCGAACAGAACTGCAAGAGCAATCACCACAGCCGCCACACAACCAACCACGATACCAGCGATAGCACCGCCAGAAAGACCTGAGCTTGACTCCTTTGTACCTGAATCTTTGGAGGAAGAGCTCGATGATCCGGCAGTGGCAGTGGCACCAGCGGTAGCCGTAGGACTTGTGACAGCGGTGAATTCATCCGCTGTGACGTTGAAACAAGGCACCTGAGTTGTAAACTTGCTGGCGGCGACATATCTGACATCGGCGCAGGCATAGTAGGTTTCGTTCCTGTCGGTGTCGAAGTCCGAGGTGTACTTGATTTGGAAGGTAGCGTTCATTCCTTCTTCGACATCGATGGAGGGGTTGGGCACGGGATAGCATTCGTGGCCTGGCTCGATGTCCTTGATGCGTGATCCATCGATGAATGACTCAAAGTCATCATTGGTACTAGGGTCTGAATAAGAATTAGCTTGGATGAGCTGTATACTTAGGAGGTGGGACTTTTTACATACTGCTTTTGTGAGAGATCGCGATCTGAACGTTCCATGATTCGTCTTGGATGACGAGTGCAAGTTGGCCATTGACTTGAAGGACGCACGTTCATTAGCGGTTTAGTAAACATCCTGGTGCTCAAAGGGGACTCACCCATAGGGAAGTCGGTTCTGTTCGTGGCACCAGAAGATGAGCCACATGGAGCCGTGTTATCGTAGGCGGCGCCCCAGGTACGATCTGACGGCCACATGAAGGCCACAGGGCCCATCTCTTTGGCTGCTTCTTCGCCATGGGCCCATGCGCCAATGGCAGAGGACAGGGCCACGAGAGGCACAAAGCTACTCTTCATGAACATGTTGGGGGACACCTGCTGAACCTTTCCAGAGCCTTGAAAATTGACTAGGAGTATATGGAGTTCTTCGGAAAGGGGATCATAACCGCGCTACTTATAAGCCTGCAGCAGTCTACTCGCCACCATCCACTCTTGCAAATCTCGGGGATCCGATAAACGGCCCAACATGCATGTGTCACACTACCATGTGTGTCTACCCGCCAAGGAACGAGTTCATTCGACAAAGGCCCGCCCAGGTCTCCGGCATTTTGCAGCCGAGAATTCATTCACCGGAAACTCTGGCATGACTGTCCGTGGTGGAATGATACCTGAAAGTCGAGCTCATTACGCGAAAATTAGTCTTTCCCCAATTGCCAAGAAAAATAGATTACTGATCCTGTAAACAAAGAGTGCAGGGCGCAAGCAAAGGCCGGATTGGATCAGATAAGATCAATCAGATAAGATGGTGGGTGGGGCCCTGGCTCACTAATCTTTTTAGCGCTCTTCGAGTTACATTGTTTTTACCACGAATAACTTCCGATTAGTCCAAAGCAGGGTCTTAGAGGGTCCTTTCCACATCTCTCCTCTTATTACTCCGTACCCTGTCGGCATATTCCGTGGCTTCAGAAAGACACTATCCCAGGACTGGGAATCGGTCCCGAGGGGTCTTGAGTCCCCGATGGTCGTACGACTCTTTCTTTCTCTTTTGTTTTTCTTGTTCGTTTGTGTACTTTGGATACAATACTGTTCTATCACGGAAAGGAGCGCAACCGAAATATGACTCTATCTTAGCAGTCGGAAGGATGTATAAGTAGGCGCTAAATTCCCAACTCCTCACTGCCTTTGCCCACCACCCATCTTTAGCCTTTTCAATTACTTAGTATTTGCCACTCTTTTCGTGCATCCCGCGTTCATTTGCCAAACCAATCATGCATATCCCTACTCTTGTAACTCTCGCCTGCATGGCGGTCAGCGCCAGTGCGTTCCAATACCCAGACTTTGTCCCATTGCACCGTCGGCAGGACCCCGGTACTCCCGAGTACGACTGCCATGCAAACTGCGGTCAGTTCAGCTTTTCCTATTTATTAAATTGCTTCATAGCAGTAAACTGATCAAACCAGGGGGAGTCATTGCTGCTGCTCGTAAAGACGGCTACTGCGATACCGACACTTTCAAAACCGAGTTATCTGAATGCCTTAAGTGTGCACTCAAGTACGACATGTGGAAGTATTACGGCTCGGGTGTTTCCAAGGCCGCTACTGGATGTGGTGTGGACGCCACTCCTGTCGAAGCGTCCTCCACTACGACCACGGCCGCTGGTAGCGCCAGCGCTACTGAAACGGGAAACTCAGTCACCTTATCCCCGTCTTCCACTTCGACTAACGCTGGTGCAACCACGGGTGCAACCTCTGCTGCTTCTGGCGTTACGCCTAGCTCTAGCGGTGCGATTACCTCGACACCCGCTGCATCTACCGTGGTGTCTTCTGCGACACCGTCTCAGAACTCGGTAAGACTTTCGTCTTTTTCTTTTGAAACCCCACTAAGTCGCTTCTCATAGACTGGCGGTGCTTCGCCGAGTGTCAGCTTATTCCCTGGAGCTGCGTCTACCATTTCGCACGATGGACTGCTGCTTAGTGTGCTAGCTGGATGTCTTGCTGTGGCCTTTTTGTAAAGGAGTTTGACTATTTGATATGATGCTGTCAAGAGAGCTGATCAAGTGGAATAACGAGATTGTACTCTACTGTGAACATGTACATGTTGTTGAAGCTATGCGGAGGTAGAGGCGAGTGGCGACGGTATTTAGTTAATTTTCCGAATTCCAGTACTTTAATCCACTCCCATAGAATAGTAAATGACGCTAGTAAAACCTTCAAGACATGTCGGAACGACGTTGGTTCGAAAATCCGATTTCCGGTTTAAAATAGTACTCTGCCTTAGTGATGCAACATGAACAAAGCTATACAAAGACCTCTATACCCTAGAAACTGATGTGTCATATAGTACAGGGCCTACGTGCGGTGTGCAACGTTGTGCATTAGGGATGCTACTCCGACAAGCCCAGTTCCATGGACCCACAACGTAACTTTTTATCTGATCCGAGCTTGTGATTCTGCGTTAGCGTGCTTGTTGTGCTCGGAGCAGGTCGGGACATTCTTGTCTCATATAGCTGTGCGCTTATCAATCGGGGTTGGAATAGTGAGTACTCCGTACATTAAGAATGGTCAGACCTTGGACATAAGCAGGCGCGCTATATGATATAATTACTATTTTATTAGGGGCGCTTTAGTAAAGAAAGATCCTAGTATTTTGAAAGGACCTCTTCTCTCAATCATCCATAGATAAAATATAATTTAGGGTACCGGGCCTTGTGAAAGACAGTTCAAACTTTTCAGAAAATGTCAATCACGTGGGAGTAGTATAGTTCCTGGTTGACTGGAAAATTCTTAGATTATTCATAATGATCGACATCCTACATGCGCTCAATGGGGACCAGACTGGTAAACAGGCCAATGAAGAAACATATACCTCAATAGCTGCCAGGGTGTAGCGTAGAAGGCCTGCGATACTCCACTTGCCTGCATGGGACATTCCATAGCGTTATGTGTGCCATTCGATTAGGAAGTGGTCATATGATGGTCAGCGTGCACAATGATACATATGAGTAATCTTGTAGACCAGATAGAAGGACGCCAAATCTTGATCTCCGATTCTTCCACAGCTTAATGGCGAGGAATGAGGAGGCTTCCTGGGCAAGCTTCTGATTTTCGATGTTATTCGAACTTCGAAGTACGGCAAGAAAATAGTGTATTGTATGTATTAGAAAGCTGATCTGGTAGTAGAATATTTTTAAGAACTGTTGTATCGTATTAATCGCCTTGATACTGCGAACTTTAATGAGCTCAACGATCATCTTTGTCTATGTAGCACTAAACAGGCTAACTGATCGAGAACAAGTATCTCGATATCTGTCGAAAGACATAAAAATTGACTTTCAACCATATTATTTGGGACTTATGTATCTCACTCGGTATTACAATTCAATTTAATTCTAGGGACCTCTGCCGGTGTTCCAATGTTTCCTATTCAAGATAAGTAAATGTAATGTTTTATGCCCCTGAACCACCCGGGATAGCTTCCCGGTATACGTAGAATATTTTCTCGAGCTCTATCATGTATATCCAGAATATCAATTACAAAGAAAATAGGCCACTCAAATATTCAAGGTAGTCTCTCTAGAAATTGCCCCAATTCATTCATACTGACTGCTAGATCGACAGTCGCAGATGTCGGAGGTTGTTTGTACGACTCATCATTGCCCTCCTTTGTTTGCCTGTACCCTCATCCGTAGGATGTATGATTGGCAGATGTCCCCATAACTTGTCTGATCTAGTCATATGGCAACTCTCAACTGTGCATTATCCCTCCAGAAACCGTTTTGCATTGATTTGTTCTCTGGAAAAAGAACGACAAAGGAGCCTTGGTTGGACTTTCCTCGCCTCTTCACTTCCCGAGGACACTGTTCGATATAATCAGTCACCAGAGGTCAGAACACGTCTTCGACATCATGTCGGCTACAAGCCCGAACAGAACTATTTCTCTGCCAGAATCTTCAACTCATGCCGGCTTTTTAAGTCTCCCGATCGACCTGCGCAATAATATCTACAGACAAGTGCTGGCTGTGCCACATCCAATCTTCTTATTTCAGGATCCGCGTTGCCCTATAGAATCCTTTGCACCCGAAAAGCCAAGCCAATGGCTTGTGCTTTTATATACCAATCACCAAGTATCCAAGGAGGCAAAAGCCCTCTATAATACGAATGAGTTCGTCCTGGAGGAGAGTACAAAACGCCAGGGCAGTCTTGTGAAATCTTTCCTAAACTGCATCGGCCCGGTGAATGCAGGCTTTCTGTCGTACCTGCGGATGGACTTTCCAGCCACAGAGAGAGTGGATGGCCAACTGGGTGAAATAAAAATAAGGAAAGATGGCCTACAGACTTTGCGACTCCTCCAAGAACAGTGCACCAACTTGAAAACACTGGAAACCCTCGTTTACGGTCCGAACTACGGTCTATTAACAGACCAAGAGATCGATATCCGACTCCTCCGAGATGCATTGCAAGACATTAACACACAGCTCAGAGCTATTGAGCCTCTTGACAGAATCATTGTCAGGGTTTGCAGCGGATCTGCAACCCCTCCAACTATAGAGTTTATGGAAGAGCTTGGTTGGATTATCTTCACGTAAGAATCCTTAATGCAATCTCATGAATGATGCTATATGAAAGCTAACTAATAAAGCCGATAGCAAGACATAGTGTAAGGAAAAGGAGGAGTCTATCTAGATAGTACCTCGAGTCGTTAAAGCAATATACTCACATGCTGTTTATAATCACGCGACCGTTTCGATACCAGATCATGGCAAGTTGCAGTAAAATGATCTAACTCGGAACACATTCTGCCGTTCTAAGAGATTTTATGAGGGTTGGGCAGGCTGAACATTTATAGATTGAAAGAAGCGGACCCACATGCATAGAGGGTCAGTGATCGGTGATCAATGATCATAATTTCAAAGGCCGAGATCCGGCGTTTGCATCGGACTATGCGTGGCCGATGAGATCGACTGAATCAAGACCGATAATTTGATGGTCAGTGATCCTTTCGCACGCCAGTGGGAGACAAGCAGACATCTTCGAGCCGCTTCACACGACTTTCGACCAATTTGTCTCTGGGAGTCATGGTCGATCCAATCGTCACTATCATTTGTCCCATACGTTGTCTTTAACAGTAATGTCGTTAATCCAGCTGTAACTGCTGGGCTCGCTCGTGTGAGGAGACCATTTCTCTGGCCACGTCCAGATAAAGCATTGCAACTATAAAATATATCTGAGACTAAAAGGGCAGCGAGGCCCATTGTTTGCCGCCGGCCACTACGAGGGCTTTCTGAAAAGAGCCACTTTTTTCGTTCTAGAACCCACTTCTGGATATTCTAGGGGAACCAAGAACCCACGCTTGATGGAGACTTCTTCTACTTCAAGAGTATTCGTTATAGGTCTCGACTTGAGACAATCACCGGGAGCGTCGTAGGGCTATGGATCAAACGCCGTCCAGCCTATCACCGCATAGATATAAGCCGGATCCACAGCATGAGACTTCGTTTTCTCCAGTTATGATAGATATAATCCTAACTGTAGCTAGCCTCAATCATAGATATATAACACCATGCCAACCAAAAAATGTCTCTCGTTGCCCCTCGCCCAGCAACATGGAGAAAGATAGCCAACAACCGGATGACCAAAACCAGCCCTTAGAAGGCCCAGTCCAGCCTCCAACTCAGCAACAGAATGAGCTAAGTGCACCACCAGATGGTGGATATGGCTGGGTCTGCACAGCAGCAGCGGCCACAATCAACGCCCACTCGTGGGGCTTCAACTCTGCATACGGCGTATTCCTCGCTCACTACCTGAAGCAGGACACCTTCCCCGGCTCCTCACCCTTGAAGTACGCCTTCGTGGGATCTCTAAGCATCACCCTCCTCTTACTCGTGTCACCCATCGCCACAATAGGCGTCCGAGAATGGGGCATAAAACCAATAATGTTCTGCGGAGTCATTCTCGAAACCGCCAGTCTAATCAGCGCGAGCTTCGCCACCGAGATCTGGCACCTTTTCCTTACACAGGGAATCCTCTTTGGCATGGGCGTAGGCTTCCTCTTCATCCCCACGGCCGCAGTCGTCCCGCAATGGTTCACCACAAAACGCTCCCTAGCCAGCGGCATCTCGCTCTCCGGCGCCGGCCTCGGCGGCCTCATCTACTCGCTCGCAACCGGCGCCATGATCCGCAGTCTAGGGCTGCAATGGGCGTTCCGCATCCTTGGCATAATCGGCTTCGTCGTAAACACGACCTGCACACTCCTAATCAAAGACCGCAACAACGGCCCCACTACAGGCTCCCACAAACGAACATCCATGAACCTCACCCTCCTCCACAAAGCCGAATACCAACTCCTCCTCGGCTTCGCCAGCTTCACAATGCTCGGCTACTTCGTCCTCATGTACAGTCTCGCCGACTACGCCAACGAAATCGGCCTCAACGCCTCCCAAGCCTCCATCATAACCGCAATATTCAACCTCGGACAGGCCGTCGGCCGCCCCTGCATCGGCTACTTCAGCGACCGCGTCGGACGGATTAACATGGCTGGCTCCATGACTTTCCTGGCAGGTCTCTTGGCGCTGGTGGTCTGGACAAATGCGAAGACCTACGGCGTGTTGGGCTTCTTTGCCGTCGCCGAGGGGCTCGTCGGAGGGAACTTCTGGGCCACTATTGCGCCGCTGATGGCTGAGGTCGTCGGGTTGAAAGAAGTGCCGGCTGGGCTGAATCTGTTATGGTTGAGTATTGTGTTGCCGTGTACGTTTAGCGAGCCGATTGCGTTGGAGATCGTGGCGGGGACGGGTGATTATCTGGGCACGCAGTTGTTTACGGGGTTTGTTTATTTGGTGGCAGCGGGGTGTCTGGTGGCTTTGAGGGGGTGGAAGCTTATGGTGGATTCGAGGCGTGTTGGTGTGTCTGGGGATAGTAGTGGGAGGGTTGGTGGTGTGGATGCACCGAGGGAGACAGAGAAGGTCGGGTTTGTGGAGTTTTGCCGGCTTTGTGTTAGGAGAGCTGTTGTTTGAGTATAATCTTGTCAATAATGGGGGTTGGAAACTGATATCTATGTTGTCGTTAAACGTTGTTTGCCATGAAAGCCTTCAGTACAAATCCCCTTGTACACCATGTCATACCCTTGAATGCACTCATATCCAAGAAATACATCATCTAGAATACGATACAGAATCTCGAATAGCCTACCAGCCATTGCCCATGCTATACATAAGTCACCAGCTGAGACATACATAGTATTAAGCCAACGCTAGCCTGAGCTCCCTCCAAAACACCCCAAGTACTATCACATCCCCTCCTCGTCACTAACGAGCCTACCGGGGCTCTGCAACCACCTCTGAACTACACTCCTCCGTCTCCGGCAACTGCACCGTATACTTCCTAACAACCGCAGCCTCCAAGCCCACATCCACACCAGCAAACTGCAGAATATGCCCACCCACCCTCCTATCCTCCGAAAGAAAATGCAAATGTAGCCCCACAACACTAGACGCATGCGTGAACCCAGGAGCAAAGAACCCAAAGACCACCCCCCTCTGATTCTCAAACAACCCCACCCTCTGCCTTTCCACAACCTCCGCCATGGTTTCGTAAGGATGGCACTGCGGTCCGGCAGCGCGGTACTTGATCTGCGAGAAGACGCCCTCGATTCGAATCGCAAGGAAGGAATTCGCCGAGCCCGGACACAGACCTGCGATGACGTCTAGGAGAGTCTCGTCGCTGAGAGTGGGGAGGGTGACGCTTGTCGTGGGCCGGAAGTGCGTGGTCATGAGGAAGGGCGTAACGTCACAGGGTTGGAGCGTGCGAGCTCCCCCGTCAGATGTGTTCTGGTATGCCTGGCCGTCGATGATGGTCACTTCGCCGTCCATCTTAGCTAGTGTACCCAGGCCGTGGTCGCCTTTGGTGAGGAGCTGGGTGACTGGGACGCCGTCGTTGCAGATGCCTTGGGCGAGGGTGTTGATTACGGAGTATTGGTATATCTCGTTGGGACCTGACATTGTGGGTGAAGATGGTAGGATTTGGGATTTTGCAGGTAGTGATAAGCGTACGGGGGTTGATTATTTGTGTATTGGGTTTTAGCACTACATACACGATCCACTCTGTAGGTTTTCCTTTTCCTCCCTCGTGCGTTTCCAGGTGAGGGTTTCCTACATATACACATTGGAAATATGTCATTGTGGGAGATAGAGTTCTAAGTTTCAACCAAAGTATCCGGACGAACGGAATAAGAGGAGATTGATATAGATGACGGTGGGACTTAGAGTCGACTAGCCACACCGGTTATTAAAACCTAAACCTTCGATCTAGTGGCAAGGGTGTTGTTCGCAGGATTGCAAGGTTAATACAAACACAATTCACAGGAATGACATTGGAATAACTATGGGTCGTGGGCTCAGCCTTGGCTGCGCTGTTCCCGAACCCTGAATTTGACATCATCAGAATCGGTTGGCATCAAGACATTCCCCTGATTAACAAGACTTTGTGTAGCTACGCCAGTATTATACGTAACGGCAAATGCCTAGTCGAATTAGATAAAGATATGTGGGAAGCAATTACTTCATTCCTTGTCATTTTAATAGCAATTCGCCTCCTATACATGGCATGTCAGAGAAGCTAACGCAGCTAAAGATGGTATAAATGAATAACAAATACCAGAACACAGATTGTACCCAGGTTTACTCAACAGCTGATTCGGACCTTGCCAAGATCTATAGTCCAGCGAGGGTTTGAATGAGAGCTGGTTATACTCATACATAAGCTTTTACAACATGTCGCTCAAGGAACTCGTCGGTATGAAAGGCGGAGACTTCTTTCACCACTTATTGATCCATCACAACGTTGAACATGTTTGTAAGTTCTCAACGAGCTTGGAGCCCTACATACTTGTCAGTTCCCAGTACTGATTGCTATACAGTCGGTTATCCAGGGGGTGCTGTGCTTACACTACTCGACGGAATCTTGGGAAGCGACAAGGTCCAGTTTATCCTTGCTCGTCATGAACAAGGCGCAGGACATATGGCAGATGGCTACGCCCAAGCCACCGGACGCCCAGGAGTAGTGCTTGTGACATCTGGTCCGGGGACGTCCAATTTAGTAACCGCTATGTTGGATGCATTGGTTGACGGGAATCCAATGGTGGTCATCTGTGGGCAGGTTGCGGTCGGTGTGCTAGGCACTGGTGCATTCCAGGAGATCGATGTTCCAGCGCTCGCCAAGCCATGCACGGAATGGTTTACCGTTGTGCAGAAGATCGAAGATCTTCCTTCTTCATTAGAGATGGCGTTCCAGCAGGCCATGGGAGGACGGCCTGGACCGGTTCTTGTTGCCATTCCGATCGATGTTAGCTCTACTATTTTTGACAATGCAGCATTTGAGAAGGCGTCGAAAGATATCTCGCGGATACGAGCAAGTGCAAACAAAGTGGCACAGCAGCCTAGTCACTCTACGCTGCTGCAAGGTACCATTCAGCGGGTAGCCAACCTGATCAACACCGCTGAACAGCCAGTGATTATTTCTGGTCATGGAGTATTGAATTGCCCGAGAGGTTCTTCGCTTCTTTCAGAAATTTCGGAGTCGGCAAACATTCCTGTTGCTACTACTCTCTTGGGCCTGGGAAGCTTCAATGAGACTAAGCCTGAAGCCCTCCACATGGTTGGAACGCACGGAGCAGTATACGCCAATTATGCGGTGCAGAATGCAGACCTTATCATAGCCTTGGGAGCTCGACTAGATGAGCGCGTGGTAAGCGACCCAGAATCGTTTGCACCGAAGGCTATCGAGGCCGAACGGAGCAGTCGGGGTGGAATTATCCAATTTGATATCGAGCCCGACAACGTCAACAAGGTTGTTCGAGTAACAGAAGCCGTGATTGGTGACTTAAGTGATACCCTGCCGCTGTTGATCTCAAATTTACAGAAGGGGAACAAGCACCGTGCATGGATCGAACAAATTCAAGCATGGAAGAAGCAGTATCCCTTCCCACCCAGGTCACCAGACTTAATGACGAAGGTTCTGCCTTCCCACATTCCGATAGAAATCGATCGACAGGCCAAATTGTCATCAACACGAACAATAGTGAGCACTGGAGCGGGCCAGCACCAGATGTGGGCAGCGCGCTGCTATCGCTGGCGATCTCCAAAGACATTTATAACCTCGGGTGGCCTGGGTACAATGGGATTCGGGGTCCCCGCAGCTATTGGTGCGCAGCTAGGATGCCCAGATTCTCAAGTAATCAATATAGATGGAGATGGGTCGTTCTGCATGACAATGCAGGAGCTCTTAACCGCCTCACAGTACAATGTGAAGATAAAGGTCATTATTTTCAACAATGGGGAACAGAAAATGATGACCCAGTATCAGCAAACTTATTTTAACGGTCGAGTGGCATTTTCACATCTGAAAAATCCAGACTTTGTGACCCTAGCAGAGAGTTTCGGTTGTGAGGCGCGTCGATGTCATCTTCTTGAAGAGCTGGAGAGTAGCATCCAGTGGCTTTTAGAGGCCGACGGTCCAGCAATCCTGGACATTAATCTGGAGGGCGAACCTTCACTTCTTCCTATTGTACGCGTTGGGGCGTCCTTGGATACATTCATAACGGAGGAGATTTGCTAGCAATATAAGATGATCTGCCTAGTTGGATTATCCAATGTTTCTCTCGGGGCTATTGGTGCAGTATACCCTAAGTCACTTAGGATCATTTGGAGGGACTTAAGTACTGGCAAGTCAAGTAAAGAAATCAGGTGACAAGTTGCTCAACTCCATTAGGTATTACGGAAGGATGGGTTGATAAGGACAAGGCCGAATCCTTTGAGGGAGACCTTCAAGCAATGTCTAGGATTATTGAAATCCTGGATGCTGAAGGTCTCGCCGAGTAACAATTCATATCCTTAGGTATCATCCATAAGATACAATAGATAAGCTTTCCGATTCAAAGTTTCGGCCAAACCATTATGTCTGAATCTCGTCAAAAAGACCAGCCAGGTACAGTACCGTACCACTTTTTACCTACATGTTTGTGTATCATTGCACAGGCGTGTTTGAAAGAGGCCTTCTGCGCTGTCTTTTTTGTTTGCTGACCTATTTGATTCTGCAATCACCCGTTCTGAATCAGGCATCAGCGTTCAGAGGCAATCAAGGTAGAAGCCCTATATGACTGCATTATCCTACCCACATTAACATCCCCCACCCTTACTATAATCGCTATTGTGATATGACTACGGGTTTCATGTTGACAACAGTGCCAGGCCGCGTTCCAGACGTACCGCCTTTATCTCTTTGTCTCTAGGCAGTATAAAGAAGCCTCGGTATCACCTCGATCGTAACATCAAGGGCTCCGTTTCATCTGATCTGACGATTCAGGAGATCAGAAGTTTGAATATCGGATAACTAGATATCAATTTCGATTGATATTCCTCTTTTCGGTAACAGTACCTGTTATCTAGTCTTACAAGGACTACATACGGTATCTGGTTTGCCACGCATCCTAGGTTCCTTGGGTTGCACGCGACGAGTCACCACGTACACCTTGCAACCTTGCATGGATGCAAATTTTGATTGACTGCGAAGTTCTCTCAGGTAATCAGGGCGGGAATCATCATTTGTTACTCTGCTGTAAGAACTCTCCATTTCTCATGCCCCGCTTTGATCCCCAAACGCTCCTCGCATCGCAAGGGACTTTGACAAAGCTCTATTAACATTACCTCCAGCAACTTAGCTTCCAAGTCGACACTTCTCTCCAGCTATCTCCTTGCTATAGCATCCCTTCTACAAGTTTTAACCGCGACATATCATATCAACAGTAGAGGTGAGGAGAGGGACCAAAGACGACGTCTCATTGAAACTCCACAGACAGCGAACCCTCAACAGCATACATACTCGTGCACACCACCGAACCCATTGCATCTATCCAACTCCAACCCCACAACGCCAACATAGTCTACATTATGGAAATATACACCGACAGTAGCTGCAGAGGCAACGGCCAGCCCGGAGCCATCGGCGCCGCGGCCGCCGTCCTAAAGAACGGAAATGGGGAATACAATACCAAGACCGAGTCCCTTCCCCCACACCCGCCTCCCACAAAACTGCGGGCCGAGATCACAGCTATCATCCTGGCCCTGAAGCTAGCCCTGGAAAGGTATGACGAGCTAGCCACGCGTCCGCAGTTGAAGGTCACGATATACTCGGATTCCACATATGCGTTTGGGTGCATGACAAAATGCATTCACAAGTGGGCAGACAACGGGTGGACTAATGCTGCAAGCGGCGACGTTGTTAATCGGGATCTGCTGGAAGAGGCTTTTGATCTTGATAAGAGATTGAAAGAGGTGGGAGAGGTAGAATATGTTTGGAGTTTGAGGGAGAAGGATCAGCTGGCGGATCGATTGTGCAATGAGAATATGGAGGGTCAATCATAGGTTGTGACTCGGGACTAATGCTGACTGGTTGTATTGATGTGAATCTGATTACTTCGTCTTTTGGATTGATTGATAGTTAGGGGAGCATTGCTTTCGCTCGGGAACAATGATAGCAGCATGTCGAAACTGGTGCTTGGATGCTTTTCTACAGCGACATTCCCAGTGGTGTATGCACAGGGGAAGTATTTACTGATTTCCAGGTACGCTGATGTTGCCATAACATAATCGAACAACGAGCGACTTTAGATGTACAGGTGGTGACTTGTGAATATTCATATACGATACCTATAATGTAACTCCACCAGCAACAACGTCAAAGCTCAGCTCAAATTAATCAAAATACAATTCACCATGGCCAAGAGGAAGTCATTTAACGCCTTAACAACCAAATAGAGGTGGAAGATACTCCGATTGAGAACGTGTTTACCACTGGTTGCTAAGATACCACTCTGCGAAATCGTTGAAAACATAGAAGTCTGCTTGCTGAGATAGTGAAGGTCAGAAGAGCGCAAATAAGTATCTGGACGTAACAGAATGAATGAGTGGTCGGGATTAAATAAGTGGTTTCAACAAGTCAGTGCTTGGTGGCCCAAGACCAGTAGCCCTAACTGGAAGATGATTTGTAGTTATTTGTAGTATCCAGTGCTTATTACCTATATTTATCTATCCCATGAAACCTAACCAGGGAAACCATGTCACAGCATCGGTTGAAGCACTAACACAGCCGAAGGAAAGTGCCCAGAGACGGAATGAATAGCAGCATGTCCCCGCGTTGTACACGGCGATGTGGTCCAGTTGGATTCGATCCTGGCCACATCCCTGCTCGGTGCGCATGACCAGCGCGCTGAGCTTGTTGCTGGTCTTGATATTGCGGCGCAGTCATCTTGCTTTAGCGGAACTGTCCGGGCTGGGGTTCGTCGCTGTACGATTGGCAATTTGATGCAGGGATATTCTCATCCCGCCGGGTGGGGCCTGCTCTTATGCCGCATGATTAAGAATAGCTGCTTCACCCAACACCTTGCACCTTAGCCATTCTTCCGGGCGTGATTTCTTCGTCGCTTGTAGAGTGCCAGCATGATTGACCGGTTTTTATGTGGTGCTGTCAACAGTCTCGCCATCGCGTTACTTCTCTGGATAGAGGGTGTCCTCGCTGGAGGCTTCACTTTTCCAACAGAAGCACAACATCGGTTTATCGTTGGGGATCAGATCAACGTAACCTGGGATGTTGTCACGCCGCGGATATCCTTATATGAAGCGTGTGGGATACAACGGTGGATTCTTGCCTGTGAGGGGTCTTATCCTGAACCGAACTGTGTATTGCAGATAGCTAACGAGTTCAGTGAATGTTGTGAATAACCACAGCTATGTCTGGACCGCGAATCGAGATGTCTATAGGGAGTCCGGCTGCAACTTCGAGCTGGAGTCTTTGAGTTCTCAGGGTGAACCTGATGGCAAAGCCAATGCAACAAGCATTGTCTTTGGGGTTGCAAAGAGGTACCACGATGATCCGTCGCCGACCTCCTACCACTTTGCCAGTACCCCGGCCACATCTTCGACTGGCACTTCAACCACGGCGACAGCCTCGACCGAGGGAACAGGTGTAGCTACAGCCACGGACGTGTCTGCTGAGACCCCATCTCCTGAATCGAGCAATGGCGGGCTTTCCTCGGCCGAAAAAATCGGTATAGGCTTAGGGATTCCATTGGCCTTTCTCCTGATGGCCCTTGGTGTAGGATCATTTAGATATGTTCGACGGAAAAGATTACGAGGAACCTCACCGGAAGCTACCGAGTCGGTGTGGCATTCAGATACTGCTACTCTACCTGGCGGGTTTGTGGATGGAAGTAATGCGTCAAAGAATATGCGTGGATCTCACACAGACACGATTATCTCAGAGCTGTCATCGGAGAACTACAGGACGCGAGATGAAAGGCAGACCAATGAGATTAGTGAGTTGATGGGGGTGGAGCGCAGCGAGCTGCATGAATAGTATTGAATATGATAAGTATAATATAATGATAGTATATAATGAATGTGAATTCCCTGCACATGTACTGCGGTATACATTTGTATCAACTTCTGACTATAGAAATTGGCATGATATGGCTTGAACCAACAATGGCACACTCAGAATTAAGCATAAGCCATGTGTGATCATAGTATATAGCTCACAGTTGCGTTGCCGTAGAAGTAATCCTCCAAGTGGCCTCGAGTTTGCATCCGAGTTCGCCCTAGACTGACACTGGCCGTCGCCTCTCAGGTAGTCACACTTGCGCCATCTATTCGCTTTCATGAATAAAAGTCCAAACTAGCGAAGAATACTCTTCGAAAACCATACATAACAAAAGTGTTCCCAGATAACACCTTATCTCCGAGCGAGGTTCCGAAATAGGACAAGTCCGAATCGCAAAGTCCGAGTTTTCGCCCCCCCAGCCGGACTTGATTTCCGCTTTTAGTAATGAGCTGTACGTATGCGGCGTCAAGCTCAGCGCCAGCTACCATCAATCTATGAGACTATGACTCCCTCGCCATCTGTGATTTGTACAATTGCTGTCTGCCTAGGTGGCGAATCGATAAGATATACGTACGCAACGTTGACTCATACTCGTCTGTGCAGGTATAAATACCGCCGTAAAACCCATGAGATCCTCAGCCAAACACAAACAGATCTAACAAGATCAACACCAAAACATACAATCTCACAACACAGAAAGCCAAACATGAGATATTCATACCATTTCCACCAGCCTCCCCATGCCTGGGAGGTGGATATGTCTGTGCTAGAGGATCATCCTTTCTTTGCTCACCACCATCCTCCTCGGTATGAGGACCTCTTTGAAATGAGACATGGGAAGCATCTTAAAAAGGATAAGATGCATAAGGGAGGACACGCTATGAGGGATGATGACTTCCCTGGAAAGTCCAGACTCGGGTTCGGTGGTCGTGGAGGTCGTCACCATCCTCATCACCACCACCCCCCGTATGCATTTGGGTTCGGTGGCCATCATGGCCATGGGAAATTTCACCCACATCGCCATGGACATGGACATAACTATGACCCGGACCACGAGTCCGAACATGCTTTCAACCCATGGACTAAACATGACAGATCAGGCCCCAGCCACCCTGGCTTCCACCACAAACAAGGCGGGCCAGGTCCCCACGCCCACTCCCGGGGAAAGTTCCACCGAGGAGGGCTAGGACATGGACGAGGCCCAGTAAACAGACACATAAAGGGAAAAGGATTCCATCATGTTAACAGCTTGCACCACATGCACCCTCTCATGCGTGCACATCGTCACTACTCACCAGACACAGCCAGTTTCGCGCCTCCAGTGGACGTCTTCGTTACCGCTACCCAGACTGTTGTCCATGCGTCGCTCCCAGGAGCTCAAAAGTCAGATGTGAGTGTTGGATACGATGCCTCGCGCTCGATGCTTCGTATTGCTGGTGTTGTGCATCGCCCTGGTGTGGACGAGGAAATGCATCGGACTTTGTTGGTTGGCGAGAGAGGACGTCATTTGGGGGTGTTTGAGAGGGAGATTCCGGTTTCTCATGGGGTGGTAGTTGACGGGGTTCAGGCTCGACTGGAAGATGGTGTTTTGAAGGTTGTATTGCCCAGGGTTGAGGGGGAGGAAGTTCAACATGGGAGTGAGGTGGAGGTGGAGATGGTGAATTCTGACAGGGAGTTGTCGACTCCAGATGGGTCTCAAACTGAAGGAGAGGATGAAGAAGAACATGAGGGTGAGGATGAGGAGGCTGAGAAGGAGTTTGTTAAGGTGGATATTCAGTGATTTTAGTTTTTCTTGGGTTTCTTTTCATCGTTTCCTCGAGAAAATTATAATTATTTAGGGTAGGGTAGCTTGTTGAATCTATGCTATCCTATATCACACATAACATGGACACGTATTGTTTTCGTAGTGCACCAATCGAAGCAATTTGCTAATGATCCCAATGATAAGTGTTTTTTCCCTTTGCTTGATCCTCAAGTGATGCTTCGATAATAGAGGAGTGAAGCGAGGATTAAATCGTCATTAGTTTAGAGCCGCACACTGCAATTTTAGAGTCATCGAAGGGTTGACGTTACACCGCCTGTCATACCTGACGGGATTCACTAACAGCCATTTGATCTAGCAATCGTCCATTATTGCTACCAGGAGTTTAGAGGTGACGGACTATTACTGGGCCACTGAGTGACGGACCTATTCGTCCCAAAGCTCAATAAAACGCATCGAGACTTTAAGCTCCAGGTTCGAGATAAGGTATACAATAAGTAGTACTAATGTCCTTAGCAAGTTCTAGTAGTAGTCAGAAGAAGAAACGGTTCATTGGAGCTTTACAAGATATCAAAGCTATACACAAGAGAAAACGCCAATCGCAGGTATCCAATAGGAAAAACCGCCGCAGAATAATGCCATGATGCAAATTTGAAATGAAAGAGAGTAGAAACTTAAACTAAAACGCTAGAGCCATCATTCTTCTTGCACGAGCAGGACGAAGAACCAGCTGCAATCTGAGAAGGCGTTCTAACATAGCTAGGAGGCACATCCAGTACAGGATTGCGAGTAAAGAAGTGACGAGGGCGAAGAAGCAATGTCATAGGCTCTGCCGGCATGATAGGGTAATCCTCAGGAGCCGGGAAGTGCGTGAGTCCGAAGGTGTGCCACAGAACAACATCCGTGTTGTCAATGGAGCTATTTGCACCGGCTTCCTCGATCCAGGCAGGCAAGCCCTGCGACGGCTCTCCAGAAGTCTGAGGAACGTGGCGACCAGCAGGGTGAATCTGGTCATCAGAATCTTTATAAGAGTTAGCATTCATCTGTAAGCATGTAGAGAGCAGGGAAGGGAGTCTTACATTTGGTAACATGGACGGCATGTCTTGCGAAACCAGCTCGCTTCCAGACCAATGAGCCCGGCTTAGGGAGCAGTGGGGGAACCTCGCGGCTGACCAGCTTATAGCACACGGGCTTCTTGCTGTAAGCGTTCAATTTGTTCGTGTTGGCAATCTCCCAAGTCCGTCCCGTAAAGCCATCGTAATCGGACATCGCCTCAAGGGGAGTGGTGAACTTGGTCTTCTTGGCGTAGAAAGCGTTGCCATACTTATTCTCGGCGCTTCCAACTTCACCCTCGCCACGGACAGCGTCGACTTGGAAGACCGTGTTGTTCGGTCCATCGATGTTCGCGTCAACACGCAAGCAGAACAAATGCTGGTGGTTGTGCGCGTTCACACCAGGATAGACCTCAGTGCCCCAACCCTTGGTGTCCTCTCCGGGGTTCATGGCATATGTATTGAGAATACCAGTCAATTTGATGTCCAGCTGCACGGTACCATCCTGGTGGAATATCCAGTACACGCAGTATTCGTAGTTCGCAGCGGTGAAAATGTGGGAAATGATCAATTTGCGACCACGGGTGACGATGACCGATTCGTCCCGGAAGTCGGTGTGCTTGAAGAGAATACCTGCATCTTCCTCGTGAATGCAGATAGCATTCTTCACGATGGTGCTAGCACCAGCGCGGTTTACAAATGCCGCATCCATATAGTGAATCGCTCCCTTGCAGTCACATCCAAGGGACAGACTGTTCGTCATGTATCCACCACCGTATTCGCCGAGGTCGAAGGCGTGCTTGCGCTGATGCGGGTGCTCTGGGTTTCCGTACGGCACCACCATCTCTCCGAGTGACAGACGGTAGAAAATAGGGCGAACATTACCCTTGTCGTTGAAAGTGATGTTGTTAAGTACAATGCCTTCACGGTAGTTGAAGCCGACGTGGATGTTCCAGTTTTGCCACTCGATGTGCCGTCCCTTGACTTCGAAAGACACACCTTCGGGCTGGGTGATGTGAATGGGCTTCAGATCTGTCCTAAATCCGCCTTCCTTTTCGATCGCTGCAGGGTGGTAGTTGTTGGGGGGCGCTTTGCTGAGTGGCCGGCGTACCGGTGGGACATCAATGTGAATAATCTGCTTAGTCTCGGCATTGAAGATGGGACAGAAGTCCAAAGGATATGTGTACTGGGAATCATCCATGTGAGGTCGGTAGTACATGAGCGCTTGCTGGAGGCGAACCCCGGTACCAAAGCGCTCATCGTAGCCGATTGTCCAGGCTAAACATGTGTTAGTTGATTCAAGAAATAGCCTATTTCTCCCCTTCTACTCCGTATGACCTGGGAAGACTTACGGTCACAGTACACCTTGTGCATGTCCTCCTTTGGGATGCCAATAATGGCGCACTGTTCAATCACCTTCGGGTCCTGGCGAACAAAGTGTTCGACTTCCTGCAAGTCCTCCATAGTAATCAAAGGCTGCACACCGGGGGTATGCTTCCATTCGATGATTTTCTTCTGGTCCAAGTCAACAACTCCGTCGTAGATCTTGCCGCCAGGCGCAATTGCAACAACATCAGCAGCTCTCATAGGGCGGGGAGTCTTCTCAGGGTTGGCCAGCCAGGCCATCATCTCCGCCTTGCGCGGCTCCCAGAGAGTGACGGCATTGAAGTTGACCTTGCCATGTGCTTCGCGGATGAGAGCAACGGCGGTGTCGATTTCAACCGTTGATAGGGGGTCAAACGGGTGAGGGGGAGGAGACGAAGCGCTGACCTGCAAGGTCAGCTGCTGAAGCCGGTCGAGGACCATGATTTATGTAAGTCGTCGAATAGTTGCGAGAATTTGTGTAGGGTTATTGGGGTTGTTGAAGTGGGAGGTCGTCTACCGGGCTATATAGTTTGGAAAAGTCCCCGGGTATAAATGTCGGTGTAACCCACAATGAGAGAGAATGCAAGAAAGTGACACAAGACACGAAAAAACTGTCCATGACGAAGAAGGGGCCCTTGCCTTTTAAGCTGCAGGAGGGTTGGGTTCTGCAACGCACTCAGCTGCCTCACTTGATAACCTGGGGAAGCCGATAAGTCACGACGCGATAAGACCCGGATCGCCCTTCTGAATCCGGTATAGCGGCCTTGATCTAAAGCGGCGAAAGCATGCGTTGGAACTCGGATCACGACTTGTGTTAAAAAGCGGGGAAGCAATCGGATATGTTTACTTCTATCATGACAGGCGGTCTTCCACTTGGTCACACTGTCCACGTAAGGGGGGTTCAATTCCTCTGGCGGTTGCCGATCCGCCACCTGGCGACGTGTTCCCATCGGATATGATATGTCAATCTGTCAATTGGTAGTGTCACAGAAACTAGGTACATCCTTACAATATCGCCCAACCGGTTCTATGCTATCTACGGCTATAGAATAAGGGAACCCAAGTATGCAATTGGAAAGGAAAGGCACGCCTGTGAAACGAGAATCATATTCCAGCCATATAACAAACACCGTACACCCTTCGCAAACACCCGTCTCCCAGACAATGTGAAGCATCTCAGGCGACGAACCGTGAAATGTGAGACCTAAAAAACAAGAAAATGCGACTCAAAAAGATAAGAAGAGATAGAGGCACCGCCCTGGTGCGACATGCTATGTACATCCGTCACATCGTATCCATCCCGCAACCCCCGCCATGAGAAAGAGAGAAAAGCAATCGCTGTGAACGAGGTAAAGGGTAAATAAGACAAATAGTGTCCAGGGATCTGGAGCATCCCTGAGGGGGGAATACTCGACAGTTCCCTGTAAAATTTCAGACACGAAGCCTATACAAAGAGACCAAACAAAGGGAAAGATGCAGAGGAACAATGATGCAAAGCGTATCATAAACTCCCCAACCGAATCTAACACCCATTGACAAATGAGATCCTAGCTATATGACTTTCATGCTTTCCCAACTTGAAATTGTCCCAAGACTCCTCCGACAGCGCCAGGCGTCAGTGCGCCGAGGCCCTGGTGCTGAGGTGTACCGGCATTGGGTGTGCTCGGCGTGCCAGTAGCAGAATAAATTGTAGCCCCGTTGAGATTGGGTGTCTGATGAGGCATCTGATACAACAATGCTGGCATCTGACCGTTCAACCCCCAGATTTGTCCAGAGTACTTGGACTCGTCAATGCTGCCGTTGAAAACCAACTGTCGCATCTTCCAATAAATTTCACCGGTGACGAGCGAATCAGACCCCGCCTGATGAGCAATGCCCACGCGTTTGACACCCAACTCGTCGGCAATATCTTGAAGTCCAGACTTTTGACCAAGGTTGGTGAGAATCTGAGCGGCGGCTGGTGTCAGAGGAGTATCATTGACGGCCTGATTGCGTCCGGCATGCTTCATCAAGTATTTAATATCGTACAGCGACGGGAAGAAAATATTGAGAAGTTTGTGGAACTCTTCTTCATTCTCCGGTAAAGGCTTGCAGAGCATGATTTTCATCAAGTAGCCAAAATCATAGCCGGAGTGGAATGACACCCAGTGGACGTCATCCAGCAGGACGAGGCCTGAGCTGATCAAAAGCGCACCGAACTCGAAAGGGTCAATACCGTTCTTGTCGTGCATGGAGAAGTCAATTCCAGCTTTGGCGAGCATGGCCGTAGACTCTTGTGCGTACATGTCATCCTCCAACGAAAACCGGAAGTTGAATTGCCAGGTGCAGGGGGCCGGCACCAGACTATTCCCGAGGGGCTGTCCATTCGCATCCGTAGCATTGGGTGGGGGCACCTCTCCTTCAGCAGAAAACAGGGTTATTCCCAGTTGAATCATCTTCAAGAGATCAACGTTGCACCGAAGGGTCTGGTAATGGTAGTCCGCCTTGTTCGTAAACGCTCCAATAGGACGTGCAACGATACCGGGGAACTCGGTATCCTAAGTTATCGTTAGCATTTTACCTCTCAGAAAGTAGGCGAAGATTGCCGCCCCGAGAATCGTCTGGCAATCCAAACCCCCGAAGCCACCCAGTCGCGAACTCACCATGCTAATATACGGATACTTCTCCACCAACTGCCGTAGCACGGCCATTTCTTGGGCCAAGTTATGCTTCCATACATCCCGTATCCTTGTCTTCACGGCGCCCGCTTTGGCATCGAGTGCTAACCGGCCGTCATGAGCTTGATGGAGTTGTTGTTGCTGCATTTGGGCCCCTCTCGCGAAGCCCATCTGAGCCGCATGGCTGGCGAGACCTGTGCCGCCGCCATCTGCGGCGCCAAACCCAGCGACCGACATGCCGTTCGTAATTCCGGTTCCGGACAGTGTAAAAGGATTGATATTGGTATTCGGATTCCCGGCGGCGAAACCAGGATGGCCGCCAAGGGAGGGAGGCGGAAGAGCTGTGTTAGCCGACTGGGCATGGGCCGGATGATGTTGAGGTTGCTGTTGTTGTTGTTGAAGGTGGGCTTGTTGTAAGTGTGTGTAGGGGGCGCTCAGGCCAGTAGGCCCGTATCTGCCGACAGGAGGTGGCATGTTGTAGACTGTAACGTGGACAGCTCGCCCTGCATCTGAAATGTGATAGGGGGGGTTGGGCAAGTTCAGTGGTCGGGCCTTTTTCGCGCTGGACAGACAAGGCGCTCACAAGTCGAGTCGAGAAGGCGGACAGCTTCTTTGGGTCCGTCCGTATTGGGCCTAGCGCGCCAAGCCTCAACTTCTACGTTCCAGTACAGCTTCAACTTCGCTCCCACTCCCGCTTATTCAATCAAAAGTCATCGTGTCCCGTTTTGCTCCCCGCCCCTCATTGTACCCCGGAACCTGCGGACTCGGGTGTCGAACCTCTTGTACTTTCGCTCGCCTACCCATTGACACCGACTTTTCTCAGTCCTCCGTCTCATCCGCTCACCATGGCCGGCACGAACCCCACCGGTTTCGACCTCAAGGAATTCAAGGCCGCTGCTTCGCCCCGGTCCGTCTGGGCAAAGAAGGACCCCTGGGCTCGCTAGTGCGTCTCACGCGTGATCCCTCTGCAATTGCCCTTACTAACCCATCCGCAGTGAGACCTGGAGATACACCGGCCCCTTCAGCCGCTTCAACCGTTTCAAGCGTATCTTCCCCGGCTTCGGTATTGCCAGCGTTGCCTTCGCCGGATACTGCGCATACGAGGCCGTCTTCATGAAGCACGATGACCACCACGGCGAGGGCCACCACTAAACCAGCCCAATTGAAGTCAATGCATTGAAAACGGAAGGGAGATCTCGACGAATCGCTGACCGATATCAATGGGTTACAAAGAAGAGGATACCCCGGATTGCAGGCGACGATGTCTGCGTACCAGGAGAGGCTGCGGCATTTGGGTTTCATATAAGGGGGTGTGTGATGTGGTGAATCTGTGCTGGGGACGCTCGGACGAGCGGGAAATAAAGTATTCTGATGGTCATGACGCGCGCCCTTGCTCTACAGTCGGCGCTTGGGTTGTTTGGAATTTGTCCGGTGTACATAGTATCTATCTGGTTTTCGTTATATCAAGACTGTATTTTTTCTTCGTTCTGGTGCGGGATATGTTTGTTGTAGAATGGTACTTGAGCTTAGTAATTACTGTACTACGTGATGCGCTGGCTCGCGATACCTGTTAACTGGGGCGGTGGTTGAAGCATATATGGTTGGAAAATCGCGCTAATCGATATATTCATTTTTGACTGACTAGATTACTCCTCGAAGACGAAGGAGATGCCATCGTCACCGGCCGTAACAACACGCTTTCCATCCAGACTTTGGGCAAAGGCCATAATGCCACCGGATTGCTCGCCCTCCGAGTTCTCTGTGAGACCCAAATGGCCCTTCCATTCCTTCAACAGACCCTGTGCGGCAGCTGCAGTACCACCGCGCGCATCCCACCGCCTTACGATACCGTCCATGCCGACGGAAGTGAGAAGCCACGGCTGGCCCTGTCCAGATGCAGCAGATGCAATCGGACCACGGGGAGGCAAAGAGGCAGGGGCAGAGCGACTCTGAAGGAACTCAACCTTGACTACGGCACCCTCATGCGCCTCCTTGATATGACGACGGACAGCGAAGCGGTGGGCGGTGTCAAATAGGGCAATCGATCCATCTACCGAGCCCGCAGCGAGAAGACTCAGAGGAGGAGAAGAGAAGGACAAAGTCTCAATGCCGTCAGACTGGGCCTGAAGTGAGGCCAGGATAGTACCAGCAGCAGCACCGGTTGACTGAGAGGCGGCAGCCTTGCCCTTCGTTTTAGACGCTGCCCCGCCAGACGCAAGACGAGGAAGACCGACAATCTTGATTTGACCTTCCGCACCGCCAACAGCAGCGAATCCACCACCGGGCGCAACCGCGACCGAGTAAAGTCCTCCATCAACTGCAAACCGCTGGTCCTCCGGAGTCAATCCGACGACGGCACTAGTGCCAGCAGAGTAAGAGATACCGGCGGCGGCAGCAGCGCCAAAGACGTCGTACACGTAAAAGCTGCCATCCTCCGAGACAGTCGCGAGCAGCTTTCCATCGGGTGTCCAGGCACCCGCGGTACAGGATCCGGTGTGCTGGAAGAAGGTCTGCATAATCGTGATGGGCTGAGCGGTGTCGTTGTGGTCAATGCGGAATACCCAAGCGCTACCGTCATTTGCTCCCATCGCAATGACATTGCTGTTCTCCTCGTCGCCCTTCTCGCACGGGCAAACAGCAAGCCAGTTAATTTCCTCTACTTCCTGCGCCTCTGCGACAAACTCCCAAGCCTGACCAGTCAACTGGGGGGTAGTATCGCGCCATACGCGCAGCTGGCCATCCAGACCTGCGGTCACGGCATATTCACCCTTGGGTTCAGTGAACGCAACAGCGTTAACGGTATCTTTGTGACCTTCAATCTTTGCAATGGGCTGCAGAGATTCCCGCTCCTTTTTCGGTTGAGGGTTCGACTCGTAACTTTGTGGGAGAAGAGGACGCTCGGTGTTTGGTGTGGAGTCGAAGATGTATGCGGTATCGTCGCCGGAGCCAGTGAGAACAATAGAGTTGTGGATAGGGTGCTGAGCAATGCAGAACAGCGAGTCTGAGTGAAGATCAAAATGAGCGGAAGAGTCGTTCTCTAGGGTAATTTCCTCCTGCTCGAAGGTCATGGGCTCGTCGCCATCCTCGCCCTCGGAATCCATGGGGTGATCCTCATCGCGCTGGAAGATTTCCTCCGCCTCGTCAGCATCCACGTAGGCATCTTCCGCCTCGCGGTGGGGATCTTGAGAAGAAGACATTGTGTAGGTTATATCGTATCGTAAAAACGCCAAGTACTATTGCCTTGGAGGGGTATTATAATGTGAGGGAAAGATCCAATTGATGACACTGCGGATCAAGGGACTTTATATATAACGAGTCTCCTTTTCAGTCATGTACGTCGCAGGACACAAAAAAAGAAAAATCTTTGCAACAATTGACGAGCTGCGAGATTTTTAGCTGCTCAGTAAATTATGGCGATAAGGCCCCGCGCTTAGAAATTCGATAAATTCTCCCCGCGCTCCAGTCAAACACTGCAAACAGAGCCTAAGTCTCCGATTGCTTTATAATCGCAGTGCTTCACGAACCACCATGAATGTTCCAAAATATTAATGTGGGCCAGGCAACTTATGGCAATCGAAATAGTATCTGTTTTACTTTGATGGTCAAGGGTTCGTTCCAGTGCCTTCACATGATCTGCTACACTCAAGGCTGCGTTACTAGCAATAACATGCTCCCGCATCGCGCATCTAGAAGTAAATATATATTAGCATAGGGAATAGCCCGAATTGATCAAGCGCATTTGTACATGCCACTGAACAGCGAAAACATACTGATTAAGTTAGCAAAAAGTTACGATGACACAGTAAAAACACGTGGATGCTGAGTGTAAATAATAAATTCTATTTAATCAAGACTAGCTATGAAATCTTACGACTAGTATATAAGGACCTATGAAATCGACACCGAAAATCCCTGATCCTCTCGGATATAGAATCGCAAATTCTTGATGATATCTTCCTGCTGGAGATGCAGGGTTTCAGTGTCGATTGTTGCCGTATCGTTCAAAACAAGCTCAGTCACAGTATCATCCAAAAGGGCCAGCGATTGAAACTCGATCATAGCGACAAACTCTTGAAACTCACTTCGTCGTTCGCGTTTTGATTTGGTTCGCCCTGGCGCCGTATTGTGACCAAAAGAAGAAACTGTGCCCTTCAATATGACTTTGATCAGTGAATCAAAGACTGCTCGCGTTAAACCAGGAGGCAGATACTAATATGTCTCACACCCCACCTCCTGACACTAGAAATGCTATTGACTATGTGCTACAGGGGGTTTCAAGGCAGTCAATCGACTCCTGTGACCACTATACGACGCGTGCAGAGGCGATCAACCCACAGATTCGTCAATCAGTGGACAGACTAATGCCGATCTTCAATATTTATGTATTCCGAAAATTGCTATATACTCTTTATCTAACTGTGAAATTTGACTGTGTACAATTCTATCAAGGAGGAAGAAGCCAAGCTGGGATGGAGAGGGCGCAGTGAGCTTTTATGCCGGAGCAACAGAAGGCAAAACAAACCGGATCCGGTAATGTACAGGCCCACCGGCCGTTTACACCATCTATAGCTTGGCTCCAGCACGCCTGCGCTCCTCCTTCTCTTGGTCCCGAAGCAAACGACGCAAGATCTTGCCACTGGGACTCTTGGGGACAGCATCGACAAAGCGAATACCGCCCTTCAACCACTTGTGCCGAGCCTTGTGCTCTTCCACATACTTCTTGATCGATTGTGCCACTTTCTCATCATCCTTATCCGCCGATGGCGATTTGACGACGATAGCCTTCGGAACTTCACCAGCAGCTTCGTCGGGGATAGCAATGACAGCACAATCAGCGACGGCAGGGTGTGTGAGTAGGTGAGCCTCCAGCTCTGCAGGGGCAACTTGCAAACCCTGTAGTTTCTATTAGCGGGGGCATTCAAGTTTTGCAATGCCATGGGATGGAATAACAAACCTTGACTTTGATTAACTCCTTGATACGGTCAACAATAAACACATGTTCAGTTCCCTTAGGGCCCAAGCGGAAAACTGCTTCATCACCAGTGCGCATCCATCCGTTTTCAAAGGTTTCTTTGTTAGCCTTCTCATTGTTGAGGTATCCTAGTACCACACTTGGACTATAGACCACAAGTTCACCGGGAGTGTCGTAGGTTGTGATTTCTTGGCCTTCTGGGGAAACAATGCGTGCTTCGACACCAGGGATAAGAGTACCAGAGGAGCCAAGGAAGACGTCGGTGGGGTGAGTCGAGGCCACGACCGTGGATGTCTCGGTTAGGCCTGTAGAGAAGTATTAGTTAACTGTGCATATATCTTGTTGCTGCACACTTGAAGCCTACCGTAGCCTTGCCGAATTGTAACATTGGGATACAACTTTTGGAAATCTTCGGCCGTTTCCATGCCCAGAGGAGCTGCTCCAGTGAACAATGATTTCACCGAGCTGAGGTCATACTTGCTGCAAACATCGTGGTTTCGGAGCATGGTGATGATGATGGGGGGAACCTGGTAAATATATCAGTAACAGAAACCTACAGCGACTGAGCACAGTACGAACCAAGAAAAGAGACCCGATCTTGAAGTTCTGGATAGCAGCAAGGTATAACTTCAGCTCGAACTTTGGTAACACGATCACCTGGTCTCCTCTGTAGGGCCCAGTATGACACATAACCACCAAGGCATAGATATGGCTTTGAGGGAGTAGGCCCAGCACGACTTCAGTATGTTGGGGGCCTCCTGGTGCGGCGAGGGCATCTCGGTGGGTCTTCTCGAAAGCGGAGATCTGTAAAACGTTTGCGATCACATTTTTATGAGAAATCATCACTCCTTTCTATGATGAAGGGTTAGTATTCCTCGATCCATAATCGATTGTGCTGTGCACATACAGGCAAGCCGGATGTTCCACTGGAATAACATAAAAATGCGGTTCGGCGAGCACCCTCTCCAGCGCTCCAGTTGAGCCTCTCCAAATTCGGTAATGATCTTCCTGCCTCAATGAGTTGCGAGACGGTCTTGTATTGGGCAGGGATGCTTGCACCGCCGGTGAGTTCGGCGGGAACCTCAAGCAGATAGATACGGTCTTTCGGAAATCCAGCCAAAGACGCCGCCTCCAAGGCAGTGGACAGCAAGGGGACACAAGTGAATAGAGCTTTTGCTCGGGAATCAACCAACTGATGCTTCAGCTCGGGCGCAGAATAAGCCGCGTTGGCGGGCGAAACAACTCCTCCCAACTGATGGGTCGCCCAGGACAAAGGAAGGGTATCAATCTGGGCGAGGGGATGATTAGACGTGAATGACTCTAGATTTATTTTTCCGAACGTACCGTATTCACGCTGAAGACTGCTACCGTTTTGTCCCATTCGGTACCCTTATTTGGGGTCCAGTTGAACTCCTTTGCCAGTGCCCGAGCGAGATAATCGACTCGCTCTGCCACCTGGGCTCCTGAGTAGGACTTTCCAGTAATTCCACAAGTGAAGGGGTCTCTTGACTGTTGTAGCGGATTTCTTCCATATTGATTGTTGAGTATAAATTCGCTGATGGGAATGTTATCAGGAATTGCGGGTAATTCTCCCGCCCCTTTATGAGGAGTGAAGACCATCTTGGCAGGGTACTGTGTTACAATTGAGATATATGCAAAGAAAAGAGAAAGAAAAGAAAACCCGAAGAGCTAGGTATGAGAAAGAACGGAGAGGCGAATAGGACGTGAGGGGAGTAGAATAATAAGCCGGGGCCGGGGGTCGCTGCAACGCCGGTGCGGGGAAAGCTTAGCTCAATCGCGCATTGAAGGTGTTAATGTTGACAAGCCCAGAGAAATGACCGAGCCGCGGCTGGCGTCTCTACATACTACTCCGTACGAGTTCGGACTCCATGCATACATTTCTGTTTTAATGATGCCGATTCGGGCATTCCGAACTATCTAATCCTTCAAAATTCACCTTTTGAACATACCTTTGTCGCACATACAACCTGTCGAAGCTGTGTAGTTCGGCAGATAATGATTAGTGAAGGATACGATGGCCCTCGGATATCTTGGACGAGCCGAGGGTCTTGCTGAATGATGAAATCAAGCCCCTGACGGGCATATAAATTGGTGCCTCAGGCACCAAATTGCCGCCACCTGATATCAGAAGCGAGCTGCTGATAAGTAGTAGTTCAAGAATCTCAAGCTACTTGCTTATTAGGTAGTGTCATATAGTCCTAGTAGCATGTCGTACGAAGTAGTATAAACAAAAAGCGGTAGTAACGGTGGATACGGCCCACTAAATCGAAGTGCCGGAATAACATAGCCGGTAAGCAACCTGGTAATGTAGATGCTGTATTGCATACAAAATAACATATTTTTGAACACCAATATCTCACCAAGCTTATATTCTATATACTTAGTAACTTGATATAGTATTAGTATATATAACCCTTATATATATCTTGAGTATCTATAAGAACAAATTTCTAGAAATATGAATTACAGCTATATACAAATAATACTATAAAATGCACAGTAATTTGTATTACTCTGGGAATACATAATTATTAGAATCTAGAAATTAAATGGTACATTCTTATAGTATATAATAGACTATAAATAAAATTCTAAATCTCTAGAATATATATTGGTTAAGATATCGATATTTAAAAATATGCCATTTATTACGGAATACAGCATCTACCAGGTTGCATACCAGCTACGTTAGAGATTTCTTCCCGAAATCTGAGCGTTTTACATAAAGCCACGACTACCACGCACTTCTAAATCTATTTACTACCGGCCCCTAAAAATAGTGTCTTACTACCTCTAAAAATTACTACTACTCCCGGTATGCTGATATTAAACTAGGGCCACAGGGAATCTAAAGATCTAGTATTGTGGCCCCTAACGACGGGGTACTAGTGGCCTCTAAATACAGGGTGTTAGTGCTAAGTGGTCTGTAAAGATATAGAACTGAAAGTCTTCAAAGACTATTCCAGGCAGTAAAAAGAGCGGTAAGAAAGGCAGTATAATAGTATCTCGGAATCGGACTAGTCAATAATCCAGAGCTTTATCTCATATAAAAAGGATAATTGGTTAGTCGGTATAGTGGAACCTTTTTAATGGATTTAATTCATCAACAAATTGCGTGTTGGTCTTGATAAAGTTGGTAATATTTGTCTGGAACTTCGATTTAGTCCCCGGTCGGTGGATGAACAGCAGAACAAAAGTCACGTTATGTGTGGTTTGAGCGACCAAACAGAACCCAGACACTTTCAGTTTGCTTCGCTGCGCAATAACAATGCCTTGGAATGGATAATTAGGCTGTGCACGGAACAGGGTGTTTTCTGTTCATTCCCCTTGGACCGGTGGGACGGGAAAGCCCAAATTTACACTTTATACTCAAGGTACCAAATATCCATAGATCATCCTGACTCAAGATTTACTCTAACCGACGTAGTATGATCTAAACTCAATACGACGCCAATCAGCGGATAATTACCTCACCGGCGAATGATCATCACAGTGACAGTTTCTTGTTCTAAATACACCGTATCTAACGATTATATGAATATCTTCATCTCTATCGTTCTCCTATTAATTACTCCTGTATACCCGAATCATCACAAACCCCGATACCCAAGGAGGCCTTAGATCCTATAATATACACAGGTTCCAGAGAAATATGCCTTCTAAGAGGAAGAGGGCTCCAACAGCGGCTTCAGGCCCATTGGCTCCTACCGTTGATGGGAAGCCGCCAGCGTGGGCAAATGTACGTAGCTGGATACTGCCCCATAACTAATGCTTCTTTCTGACCAATGTATCAAGTTCCGCTCGGAGTTAGGTGACACCCTTCCATGGTTCCGAGCCGTTCAAGGTGGCATATATCATAAAGATGGTCTGGCATGGGGGGTTCTCATTAGTCGCGACTCGGGAGAACGCTCATACATCGATGAAGAAATTGTGATAACCAGGATGTAGGTGCAATTCCTTCGACTTGCCACGAGTCATTTTCACGCTAAGATCCCCCACCTGTTTGTAGTGGAGGCTCATGCTCTAGGAACGCGAATGGGGATTTGGTTCACGTCAAGGACCAAGGGCAGGAAGATCTTCTGGTGAAATGTCTCCTGAACAGCATGAAGCAGAAAGTTCCTATCGGAATTATCATTGGTAGGTATACGGTGTCCAAAACGTGTGAAAGACCTCTATTCATTATATGATAGGGGAGCAGAACGCAGTCTTGGGAAGGACGGTCCCGCACCCGTATAATGTGATGGATTACTTCCGTATCACGAACATCTGGTTTGAATTTGTTGACAATCATAGAGCTGCAAAGGTGCGCTATGAGAAGTTAGATCTCCAGAGCAAGAGCTGGTGGGCAAACAAAGAGTCGATATCGCCACCGCCCCTGGGAGGACGCGATTTTGCAAGCAGACCAAACTCAGCCGAATGCAATGCATGTAGCCACAGAAGCTTTCAGATATTTCATCAAGGCTGGATGTGTCTACAGCCATCTTGCACCCGTTTCTTTAAAATTGGATCATCGGCCGCTCCCGCAAATCTCACCTACCATGAAAGGTTCCTGAGCTATCGGATGGCTCCAGACCCTACCATAAAACCTCACCATAGCCTGATACCAGATTTTCTTAGCACTTTTGACGAAGATGATGCAAGTGTAGCCACCAGTAGAGTGGCTTGGAAAGGCATTGTATGCCCACAGTGCCGCAAGTGTGTTTCACGAAAGTACTGGAGTGGCTGGAAGTGTAGCGACGATGATAATTCTAGTTCGGCCCAGCCTCAGTGTCTCTGCACGTTTGAGAAGATGACACAAATGCCAATTGTGTCGCTACGATCTGTAATTGACACCCTCGAAATTGCTCCCATGAAGCGAGCCTTTATTCCTGATGACAGGTTCATGACTCCCGTCATTGACGATGACTCACTAGCTCCATATAGGAGGCTAGTCTATGCTATCCCAGGAGTCGGTCACATCACGCACTTGGTGTCGAATAGAGACATAAATGAATGCCCCAACGGACCAAACACGATGTTTACACAACTGCAGCTGGCTGAGCTGGGGTTGCAGAGATTTCCTTTGAGTAATGCCGTGGGTAAGTTGCCGTATCTTTTCATGAATGGCATATGTCTCACGGCGAGCTTCTAACAAATCTCTCTATAGTCACTGGGACACTTACCGCGCACTTTGCGGTAAACTACGTCAGTTTGGCTCGGTGAGGTCTTATTCGTATGGTCAACATCATCTGATGTCGTCGTTTTAGGGAAACCCGTATAAGTATGTCGCGCCAGTGAATTGCAAAGGTTTCGACGAGGCTCCTGGGGTAGTTCTAGATGCATTCGGCCGTCTACAGTGGGCAACGGAACAAGCTGTGCATCTGGTTGGACAGACGCTCTGTCCGCCGAATGAAATGCTAGTGCTGGGTTATTTTGCGGAGATGAAGATCGGAGTAAGTACTATCTCAATTTCACCCATCAACGAGGTTATGTATGCCAAGGTGGAGCAGAAGACAAAGGTAGTCAAAGATATATAGAGCTGATGCTAATACCGGTAGTATCACGACGACGGCGAAACGTCCCTTGGTCCCACCATTGCGACACTATCACTGGGGGCTCGCTCTACAATGCAGATCCGTATGAAATCCAAATACTACAAGGGCCAGAGTAGCAGGAACGTTCTACTTGAGAATGATCCGGTGCTTCCAGGCTGTTTGTTTCAGCCACAAAGGCAGGCATGGAAAACCGAATTCGAGGATGGAGTGATCACACAGGCAAAGTATGACAAGCGCCGGAACGAGTTCTTTAAGAGAAACCGCACCCGAGGCGAGGCCAAACCGTGCATTAAACTGGATCTCCACCATGGAGATATGGTTGTAATGCATGGTGAAAACCTTCAGAGATACTATGAGGTATGGGTATGAGGTAGCACGGATAAATTCAGAACTCTGACAACCGTTTAGCACGAGGTTGTTCCTGACAACAAATTGCGCTTTGCTTTGACCGCGCGTCACATCAAAGCAGACCATGTGGACCCTAAGGATATTCACAAGGGGGATATTACCCTTGCGGGACACCAAATCTACAATGGAGTCTGAGTATTGGTGTTTTATTCTGTTGTATTGCTTTTTGTTTCTCTGAATCTCACCGCCGATGGTGGCTGACCTTGTGCTGCCCCAGTTGCTGTTTTCTACTTAGCCTTTTCTGTTTCTCTGAGATCTGCTCTTCGATGACGGCTCGCATCATGTTTTCTCTATTATAATTGCCTTTCTAGTAGTCACTACCTATACGAATACAAACTTGATATGTTGTCACCATTGTCACCGGTGGGCCAATGCATCGTTTGACCTACTGATCCCTCTTGAACCAGCCACTTCCTTCACCAAGTTCAAAACCTTGAGATCTCTCGGGGGCTTCGAAGGCACCAACGGGAAAATAACCAGATGGGGAAGTCGAAACCTCCTCATACTCATTCGAAACGGGCTGCCACTCGTTGGAGAATTGACCGCCATTGGACTGGGCACCCTGCTCAGGGTTGTTGAAGGACCAGGGAAGGTTGTCGAAGCCAGCGGGCCATTCGGATCCGGGCTGTGTGGTGCCTTGCGCGGTGCCACCTTGCTGTCCCCAAGGTGCCATGCCGCCCTGGTTGGTCTGCTGACCGGCGCCCTGGTTAACTTCCTGTTCGTTGCCTTGACCAATTCCTTGTCCCCAGGGGATGGTAAAGCCACCTCCATTTTCCATTCCAGTTGAGCCACCAGTTTGCTGACCGGCTCCCTGGTTACCTCCCTGCTCATTTCCTTGACCAGTTCCTTGTTCCCAGGGGATGGTAAAGCCACCTCCATTATTCATTCCAGTCGAAGAGCCGGGCTGAGTACCAGGGTTTCCATTCTGGTTACCATCAGCACTGCAGTTGTTGAAAACACCTACACAAAGATAGTCAGCAGAAGTTCCTAAACACCCAATGGCAGGAGAACTTACTGTTAGCATAGTAAGCAAATGAATCGGCGTTATTCTTGGCCTGCGCAGTGCTCAATTGAAGCACACCATCAAGCCCATACACAACATCCTCCGTACCCGGCGCATAGACGCTGGTAGCATGCGAGAACTCATGGAGCGAGATAGCCGCCTGATCCAGATATCCACACTGGTTCACCACCTGCTGCGTCTCATAATATGCTTGGCAGTTGACCACACGGTTTAGTGTTGGGTATGTAATGGCCGCAATGTTGCCGCCGCAGGAATCCTGCGCCGATGGTTGACAGTAGTAGTTCAATGTGCCCTTGGATGTTGCTTCTTTGGCAATGGCCTCCAAGCGCTCCGCAACCTCCTTCTTGTCAGCCTCGTCCTGGGACTTGAAGAACTTCTGGAACAGTCCACTGCTACCGTCGCGGGCATCCGCAGCGGCGGCCTCGGCCATCTTGGCGGCCTGTGCAAGGTTTTCCTGCATCAGCTTGTTCTGTTCGCCACTGCAGCCTTCGAGGGTGGCGCGGGTAGCAAGGCGGTTGGCAGAGTCCTCGGGAGCATCGAAGTCGATGGTGTTGGATGTGTAAGGTACGACGAAGAACTTCTTGGGGTTGTCCAGCTTCGTGTATTCGAGATTGCCGTCCGCAATCGCGGAGTACTTCTGTCCGGCAACCAGGTCGTGGGAGTCGGCGATGTCGAAGATGGACTCGATTGTTTGCTTCGGGGCGAGTTCCATGAAGGCGTCATCATTCAGGTGCGAGTTGATGTAGTCGACTTCTGCACCGGTGAAAGTTGGGTTGCCACCTTTTCTCTTTTGTTAATCATTTTGTGCTGATATGCACATGAAGATGTGGACCTACCAGATCCAGACACAGCCACCTTCTTGGTGGGAAGCTCGTTATCGAGGAGACCACCCCTCTTGACAACACGGAGATTCTCATCGGCAATATTCGTGATGAAGGCTTTCACAGTCGAGTTTCCGAGCGCCTGCAGCTGAACATCGATCAGGTTGCGAGCACCGTCCTGCGGCGCTCCCGAAGCCTGCCTCGGAATAAGAACCGGCTTGCCAGCAGCCAAGGTCAAAAGACCGAAGAAATGAACGAGTTGAATGAATGACATCCTGAACGGAGAAAAGGAGGGAGAAGATAAAAAAGGAAAGAAAGGAGTGAGTGATCTGGATACGAAAAGGCACCGGTCTTAGGCCTGGTTTTATACATTGTATGACCCTGACAAAAAGGTAATCGACTGATCATGGCGTTTCGCATTGGCTAATGGACTTTCCTAATGGTTACATTGTTACCCAATCGATTAATTTGTTTCTGATGGATACATCTATCCTCCTCGCCATCGTGGTCTTGGCTGCTGGCACTTGATACAATGAGTCAGCGGCTATAGATCTGGCAATGGCTTGAAAAACGCCGTCAACCACCAATAACGGTAATATGTACGGTTTCTGGGCAAGAATCAGGTAAATGAAACGGCCGTGGGGTCTCGAGATCTAGACTAGATGAGGCAGATCATGGCTGCAACGGGCTAGGAGATCTGAGGCGAGAAGATATCATGCTACAGGAAAAGTAAGTTAAGATCGAGAAAATTCCGAGGCCAAAACCGCCGCATCACCCTCGATAGCATAGAAGCAAGTATCTTCAGCGCTCCACCCGAGCATACTTTGTATGGGGGTCATGAGGCAGATCAACCCAGACCCATTAGCTAAGGAAGGGGCGCCCTATCTGAAACGCTTAGCTGCCTTAGCCAGATTCAGGGTCCGAGAAGAATACTACCTTCCATTCTGGGCTCAATCCACATTAACCCGAGATACGTGGGAGTGCATGGCAATTATGTCACATTTTCATGGACCCCCATGCTAAAAGCCCCAAGTGAATGGGGTTAAGAGGGTTTAAATAGGAATTAAGGAGCGTGGAAGTGGGGACGAGTACCTAGGTCGTTTCAGGGGTTCCACGCCCTACCGAATTGCCAGATTCCTATGCTCAGTTTTAATCTTTTAAGGTTGAGCCCGTTTCAAACGCATCCAACGGTTGCACTACGACAGGCTCGGGATCTGCGACCTACGGTGAACCTTGACGGATTTCTGTTTGAACTGCCGCTTGACATGAAACTGTCTCGGATGGTTCGGAGGTTGAAAGTACGGTCGGTATCTCTTGGCACGGCACTGCTCGGAGTCGAGATTAGTTGGTATATCATAGTGCCATGGTATGTGGTCCCAACATGGTATCTGCATGGATGTTGACATCCCCTTACATAATGAAAAAGCTTGGGGTAACTAGCTGGTGCTATGCTCAGCTACTATAGTCTTATGCCCGGTTTGAATATTCAAGCGTGCAGGGCAAAGACCGAAACCACGACCCGGTCCTACTTGGCAACGCTAGTTTAGCCAGAGAGAAAGAATAGGTACGCTACATGGAGATTTTGCCCGAACGGGAAATAAAGTGAGGGTTAACGTGTTTAGTCTAGAGCACTTGAAAGCGGAGGTAAGGGGAGTCCACCCGCTGAGAAAGCCTTCCCTAAGATGCTTTTCTTCGCCGCGGAAAACAGAGCCGTCCCAGAGCACGACGAGAATATTCATTGCCAAGTTATTCTTAATTAAGGGTTTAGATCTTAAGCCGCATTTGGCATGGCAATGCCGATCTTGTCGCTGCCATTGATTTAATGCCGCAGTGAAGGTGCGGTCGATCAGGGTATTGCCCCCGCGTTCCAAGAACGCAGGATTGCTAGTCTTATATCGCACCTTTAATGTATCCACAAACATGACTTCTGTTGCCAGTGCCAGGGGGATATCCTGCATGTGATCTGGCAACAGTGGGACTTTTGAGCCGTGTCTACGGAGTAATGTTCTTGGTACTTGATGTGCTGAGGGTGGGAGTGGAGCCTTGGGTACATCGTTCGACTGTCTTGTCCGAACCGCCCGATGATTACAAATACTATGCACTGAGAACTATTCTGGCGAGGTATACTTGTCGTTCTGAATATCGCTGCAAATAGTTGCGATTGAGGGCTTCTAGACGAGGAAGCTCCACACCGAGACACGATCTCCGCGATCAGGAGATTACGCAACCTTCAACCTCTAGTGATTTAACCTTTCCACTATGTCGTGTAAGGAATTGCCTCACTCTTATGCACTAGACACCGAGTGGTTGTTCCCGTCGTAAGTCACGCATCTCAGGGGCACCCTCGCAATATACCCTGCCGTGCCACCTGGGTTTGGGAAGTCCCTGACTCCCTGACCTCTCCTCTACCCTCCTGAACTACTATTACCAAAGGGGAGACTTTCGAATTGGAAAGACAGACACATATGAACGCAATCAGGGGTTATAGAGGTGATGAACATGTCGTGTCTTCTCATGTTTATCAAACGTGGATAATGAAAGGAGGGCATACAGCCTGACCTCACTCACCCATTCGCTACCAAAAAGAGCGCTCGAAGAAGTTCGAGGAAGCATCACCTGCAATGATATTAACATTTCACAGACCATCATCGCTGCATCACTATGGTATCAATATACCATGTCTGCGAAATTGTTTTCCGGTGCCATTTCATCCGTCGATGTCATGCCTGGGAACAAAAGACTCATGCATGGCTAAAGTCAAACGTTATCTCTTGATTTCGAGGGTAGAGAAAGCCCATGCGGACTTACAAGGCCACAGGTGATGCTACTCAAGGGTGACTACTGCACGAGAGAAACATCCTGCGTGTGTGGTCATGCATACAGACATATAAAAATCTCTGATGCTATTTCCCACAGCCTTCGGGTCTTAGCGAGATTGTTACCCTGCTGCAAGATACGCTATACTCGAATAGTCTAGTTGCATTAGAGGCCGTGGGGGCAGCTGGGAAGATTCACTCTTCACAATGCCTATCTACCACGTTTCCTGACTACATATGAGTATAACTGCGATATGCGTTCATGCGATTACAACGAGCTCATTCTGCTACAATTGAGGTCTTCTGATTTACTGTCCCCGTTTTGTCGCTGTTGTGCCATTTGAATGCCTGGATTATCACGGCTCAAAGCATACTACTCCCGACATACTATCTCATGGCTATCGTACTAATGGAGATTGCAGTGACACCTTGATATAACCGAGTTTGTTGCATCTTATCATTGACACAAAGGCACTGTGGAGCAAGAGGGAACAGAAAGCATCGGAGGTCCGACCGGCCAAGGAAGTCTCTCAAGCCAATAACAAGCAACAAATGGCCGCAAGCGAAATGACTAAGAAGGCCAAGCAGAGAGGAATGTCACCTTTGTGAGGAACAATAGCATTGGCGTCTGGTTTGGTTGCGATCGGGATGCAACGTGGAGAAAATCCGATCAGTCGATACGCCCCCACGGAATGCAACCGTCGATCGTCTGGGGAATTTCCGGGGGTGGGTTTATTTAGCACAGTATAACTCACCCACGTTCACCCGTCCCAAGCATCTTCTCACAACAAGCGTCAGCCATGTGGTCAGTTAGTTTTCTTTCACTGATTGCAGCTGTCTCGGCCTTGCAGACCCTTCCACCAGTTCAATGGACCAGCTTGGGCTCTGAGCCCGACGGGTTCGACATTGCCACAATCGACCGAAATATCTATATCACGAATAGTTTCGCGTCGGACAGAGACGAAAATGGTTTGACACTCATTCCACCATCAGCGATTGAATTTGCAAACACCTTCCGCCAGGACTTGGAGGAACTAACGGGCGAGTCATGGAATCTTCATCCGGTTGAGGTGCTACCCGAAGGCCAAACAGGCATTTTTCTAGACCGACTAGATTGCTCGCAAGGCGCGCTGACGTATGAAAATGGCGATCCCACGGAAGAGGGCTACACGCTTCAGGTCCAAACGGGACGCGTCTCGATCCGCGGCTCAGGCGCTCGAGGAATGTGGTGGGGAACGCGAACTTTGTTGCAACAGTTGTTGATAGCTCATAGCCATCCGATCCCATCGGGTGAGGTGGTTGATGCGCCCTCGTATCCCACGCGAGGTTTCTTACTAGACGCCGGGAGGAAATGGTACTCGCCATCGTACCTCAAGGACCTATGCACGTATGCGTCGTTTTTCAAGCTGTCGGAATTTCAGTACCACACCAGTGACAACTACCCCTTGAGTCGTGGCCACAATGAGACCTGGCAAGATGTGTACGCACAGTTCTCCTTGCGACCGGAGAGCCCGGAGCTACAGGGACTCGTGCAGAGACCAAACGAGACACTCTCTCGGGCAGATTTTGAGGACCTTCAGCAGCACTGTGCGCAACGAGGAGTGACGGTTATCCCAGAAATCGAAGCGCCTGGCCACAGTTTATTCATTACAAAATGGAAGCCACAACTGGCATTAGACAGCAAAGACCTGTTGAATTTATCCCATCCTGAGACCATTCCCCTGGTGAAGTCCATCTGGACGGAGTTTTTGCCATGGTTTCAAACAAAGGAGGTCCATATCGGTGCTGATGAGTACGATTCCACACTAGCAGACGACTACATTGATTTTGTCAACGACATGGCGGAGTTCATGGACCAAACGGCCGGCAAGACAGTTCGGATATGGGGCACATACGAACCATCCGACACCCGCAACATTTCAAAGGATGTCATTATTCAGCATTGGCAGTACGGACAATCCGACCCCGTCGATTTGGCCGAAGAGGGCTACGAAATTATTAACTCAGAGGATTGGTGGGCTTACATGTCGTTGAAAAATGACCACATGCCGATATTTCCCGCCCCGTATCCCGATTTCTTCAATAACTCCAGGGTACTCAACTTCGCGGATAGAGATGGATGGCAGTGGACACCGGCTCTCTTCAACCCCGTGAACGTCACCGAGCAGCCTGACCCGAAGCCCGTCAAGGGTGCCATTCTGGCCGCATGGAATGACAATGGGCCGGATGCGACGACACAATTGGAGTCTTATTATGCCATCCGCAATGGCATTCCCGTTGTCGCCGCGAGGGCGTGGGCTGGAAATCGTGGACCTAGTATCGATGTATCCACTTTGTCAGACACCATGGAACTCTTGACGTCGCAGGCCGTGGCTCAGAACCTAGACAGACAGATTCCTCGCGAGAATAAGGATGCCCATGAACTGCTCAGTTGGGCAAACTCCGTGGAGAATGCAAACAGCGACAAAATCTATCTAGGATATGGCAGCAAAGGGATGAACTACGAGTTGACTCTTGATGTTTCCGGTCCATTCATCCTGTCGTCGAATGACTCCACCCTAGTATTATCACCAGATGGCAACCTGGTCTTTGTCTCAGACGGATGGGAATATCCCTTGCGCTCCATAGAAGAAACAGCCGGGTTCGACGAAAGCTACCCAGGACGAATTTGGGGAAACGAGACCTCCTCAACGCACGAACCGGTGACAGTTCCATTGCAGAGCCACATCACTATCCAGACCGACATGATCGGTGGTAGTCGAGTCTGGGTCAACGAGGGCTTCGTCGGACGATTTGAGGCACTGGTATTTGGCGGCAAAAACCGGCTATTATCATGGAGCCAGATGGCGTTCGTGGCGCCCCTGGAGTGGCTGGAAGGGGGCATCCAACGCTTGACGGTGAATGAGTTCGACGGGAAGCATTGATCAATGCAGACTGTGTAAAAGTTCCGTGGATAAATAGAATCATGCAGCATACCCCTCACCTTCCAATTCACCGACTTGTGGATCCTTTGCCCTTCTATAGAGACTGCATTTATCCGTCCAGTCATGGCAGCCATTTCCCCGCATCGTAAACAAGACTTCGGAGATCCGGAGCCACGCCCGTAAAGCTTGGGTATTTTAATTTAGCAATGCAGCTTTATATTTTCCTATATTTATTTACCTTCCTCCCGCCTCATGCCCTAGAGCCCACTGTCATCCACAAGCACCCTCAAGCGCAATGCAGACCCTTGTCCTCCTCCTCGGCATCCTAGCCGCAACACAAGACCTAGCCCTAGCAAAGTCTACCCAAAAATGGGGCCCACGAGAATTCAAGAACCTGGTCACCTTCGGCGACAGCTATACTGACGACACGCGAGCATCGTACTTCTACGCGCACAACGCATCCGCACCACCAGTAGGCTGGAAGCAACCCGTGGTACGTACACACAACCAACATCACCCCCCAAGTCCAATCTTCATTAACCCAACCATACGTAGTCCAACTCCTCTGCCTCCGGCGGCTACAACTGGGGCCACTACGTAGCGACAGCCACAAACGCAACGCGCCACAACTACGCCGTCAGCGGCGGCGCCTGCTCGAACAAAATCACGCCGCGCACCATGTCCGGGCTGAACATCTCCTACCCCTCGGTCCTGGAGTATGAGATCCCGGCCTTCCTGGCAGACAAACAATACGTCGACGCGCAGGGGAACCAGTTCCTCGACATCCCGGCCGAGGACACCGTCTACGCCATCTGGATCGGGACGAACGATCTCGGCAATTATGCCTTCCTGACTGATTCGCAGGTCCGGGGGAGGACCATCCCGGATTACGTGGACTGCGTGTATGAGGCGCTGGATCGCGTCTATCAGAGCGGTGCGCGGTACTTTGTGGTGATGAACTTGGCTCCGTTGCAGTTGACGCCGCAGTATGCGTTGCCGAGCGATGGGGGCGTGGAGAGCGTCTCGTGGTGGCCGGATAAGCCTGCGAATCAGACCCTGACTAGTTACCGGATGTGGGAGCAGGTGGTTACTGTGAATCAGGTTTTGAGGTATAGGACGCCGTTTGAGGTCGAGGTTGCCGATAGGTATCCGGGGGCTGGGGTTGCTGTTATGGATATGTATGGGTTGGTGAGTATTTTCTTTTTTTTTATTGGGTTGACGCTTGTGGTGTGGGATTGATCGATAATGGCGGTACTGATGGTTCGGTAGTTATCTGATATCTACTATAACCCGGATGCATGGTTCGGAGACGTGGGTGCCAATGTGACCGGGTTCGTGAAGCATTGTAATGCCGATGGCGAGGATTGTGTTCGGCTGCCCGATGAGGAGAACTTCATGTGGTTTGACGAGCTGCATCCGTCGCAGACGACGGACAGGTTTATTGCAGAGGAGTTTGTGAAGGTGGTTAATGGGGAGAGTGAGTGGGCGACGTATTGGTGAGGGTTGCTGACCTTAGTAGGAGAGAGATAGGGATCCCTGTCGAGGGTTGTATCTGGTCTCGTGATCTGTATGTACAAATGTTTGAGAGATGCATAGCCCCGAGTATCAATGACTAAATTGAAGGGATGTTATTTGAGTGCAGTATTTCCTTGAACCTGTAACTGACTCAACGCAACGAGCTAGTTAATACTAAACTCGCCGAGGCAGGTCTTGCGCGTGACATGTCACAATGACAGCCCAGGAATCCAATCCCTGGCGTTCCGTATATAACATTAACATAGAGGGTAGGACAGCATAGCCACTCTCAAGGAACACCGATGCGAAACGGCGAGTATGACAGAACAAAGAAACAAAAATAAAAACACGAGACAGGAAAAGAAAAGCAGAACACAACAACGCAGTCCCAACCCTTTCACTCTATGAATAGCATCGTCAACCTAAAGGCCATACATTATGCACACCCTCACCATGGAACAACCCACCTCTAAATCCACCAGACCAACGGCCAAGTCTCCAACGAACCAGAATCCAACGGCTGCTGACAGCGCATGATCCCGCCGCGCCCTCAACCCACGTACAGAAGGCAGAAGGCCTAAACACGACGGGACCCACCAGGCATCCAAGTATCAAATTAAGCCCGACATCGTCCTTCTTCGTCCCTTCTGGGGGCGACACTAGCAACAGGTGGGCAACTGACGAGTTACTAGATTCAGTAAAAGCGCAAGCACTAGGAATGGCCTCTCCAGCCAATGGCAAAGCCCAGATTCGCGAAATCCACTGGAACCACGGTCCCCTAGGGCCAAAAGGACAAGCTAATCTTCATCCCGAGAACCCATCCCGTGGAACGCAATCCCACCGTTCGAACCGTTACCGAGCGAGCGAGCCAATCACGGATGCCCAAAAACCAACAGGACCAACAGCCGGCATGTGCGAGGCAGACACGCATATACGCCTTATAAGGAGCGTGTCGAGTAATCACATACACAAAAAACGAAAAGGGGGGAGCAGGGTCAGAAAGATATTACCAGGAGGAAGGGACATCAGACGCCGGGTTGGACAAAATGGCGTCCAACGCCGATGAACTCTACGGAATTCGCACATACAACACACGCGAAGAGAGAAATGGACGACAACGACGCAACTCCATATTGTCGTCTGAGTCCGCCACCGAGGCCCATTGCGCTTCGACCCGAGAGCATATCACGTTCTGAGATACTCGTCACGGTGAAGAATCGGCCCGAACCGTGGCATTCGTTGGATTACAGTGTTGAGTATGAGGGTCAGACGATATTCTCAGTCCAGGGGTATCCGTGGAGTATTGGGCAACGACGAGTCTTCTATGATCGGTCTGGACTGCCGCTTTTTGAGCTGCGGGGGCGGTGGTATAATTCGTCGTGTTTGGAGTTGAGGCTACCGGGCGAAATGGGACATGTTATATTGTCTGCGAAGTTGAGGGTCGCGGTTCGAGCGCCGAAGGCGGTGGTCAGGTTCCGGAATGCTGCTGTGTCTGAGCAGCGGAGATCGAGGGATGCTAGGAAACGGAAGGCGAAGGAGAAGGTCGACGGCGATGACGATAATAACGTTGGTCTACCTGGTTCCGATGAGTTGATGCTCGAAGTCCGCGATGAAGATCCGTACCATCATACCCAGGTCCTGGTGCTTGGGGACCAAATCGTGGCACATATTCGTTTAGTGACGAACCCAGCCGAGCTTTCCGAAGGACCGCAACCTCTATCTCGATGTCGGCCGAAGTGGGAAGTGAGAGTTGCACCGGGGGTGGATGTGGCGCTGATAGCGGTCGTGGTTGTCATATTAGGGCAGCGGGTGACGGTAGATGAGTATGATGGTCGTGGATCAGGGGACATATAGCGGAATTCGGGATCTTTCGAGAACAAGGGTCTTTGATATGGGACGAGTATTGGTGTTATACTGGGCATTTTTAAAAGTTCATGTTCTGGGACAAGGCATCTTGCCCCCTGCTATCCCGGAGAGGCGAAGACTTCGATTCATGTATATTCTTTCGGACTAAGGCTAATATCCAAATTATTGCATTGTAAGGGCTTCATAATGACTCGAGATACGATTATATAGGAGAGGAACGGCAGGAGAAGAGCTAACTGAACTTCGCCTATCAAACTAAACACTGCATACGCATTACCCTTGAGCAAAATAACAACCAAAAGTCGTGGAGAAGGACACTCAATACTTGGCCCTTACCGATCCATAGGGCACACCATTAAACTCCATCTCAAACAAAAGTGATGCAGATGTTGGTATGAGCTGAACGACTACATCAATCGTGTAATACTCAATCCCCTTAGAATTCTTTTTCTTCGAAAAGAGCTTGGTCGGAACAGCGTTAAGATCATATTCCATCACACACACCTTGAATGCATCTTTCTTTCAGCGTTAGCTGTCTATACCTTTATGTTATAGGGTGTAAAGATCATTCCAGCTAACCTTTGGTGACCTTATCTGGTGCTGTGTCGGCGTAACAAACGAAGAGATTCTGGTAACTACTTCGCTTTTCATGAATACGTACGTGAAGCTTTAATGGGTGTCTAAGTGGCGTATTTTCAGATATTGTATCGTTCTATCCATGCATCAAGATGTTCAGTGTTGTTTCAACATAGTATCAAGGGTCATAGGGATAGGTACCTTCTTGATCAACCATGTTATCCGGTCCTTTACCCAGTAAACCTCTTGGAGTTCCGATCAGACTGCTTCAGAGGGCCTGTGGCGCCCAGGTTCGTAGCATGACCCGTGGCTTACTCCATAGTAGCATCGTGCAATACGCTTCCCAACTCGGTTCCCATCCAGGCCGCGTTGTACGGCACCGCTTTTAACGACTTTAGCATCTCGATGCATAGACTTAGCTGTATGAGTCACTTACCGGACAACTGCGGACCATCTGTAGATTGAATTAGGATATAATCTTCACACACGTAACTCTGAGGATTCACTTACGCATCTGCTGGTTGCATGACAGGGGTATGCGGACAAGCTGCTTTGAGTCGCCGATAAAGATACTCTGACTCCCCAAAGCCACCGACAAGCAGAATTGCCTATCAGGTCAGTAGGTATTGCTATCGAAGTTTAAGAGCGGATAATAAATACCTTTGCTTTTGTTCCAGAGCGAGCGATATCGCGGGTTTGGGACTGCACAAGAGATACCACTTGCTTGACCACATATTCAAATATCCCTTTAATGGTAGCTCTAGCGATTAGACTATCAGTTATCAGGTCGCTCCCAAATCATACGGCCACTACTAACCTGTCAAGTGCAAGGAAGCCACCTTCAAGGCCTATAGATTGTTTATCCTCCACACCAGGCAATGGGATGAGGTGGCCGATCTCTTGGAATTCGTCATCGTCATCCTCATCGAACATGAAGTTGGGTCTGATTGTGTCTTGCCAACAAGTCATAGCAGCCTGAATAGATATACAGGGGATCTGCCCGAATTCAGTATCTCCGAAGAGCTCCGTCAGTAATGCCAGAAATTTCGTGTCTAGCAAGATTGATCCACAGGCAGCCCCTGTAACGATTAGGTCGTTACTAAGCGATGAACAGGAATATACACACATACCAGTACCTTGGGTCACCTCTTCGAGACTAAGCGGGCTAACAGTGTTTATGCAATATGATATTACGTCCTGAGTAGGTCAGTACCTTGCCCCTCGTAGTGTAACCTGCCGAGCACCACATACAACCGTTCCACCACCAGCGTCGCATATCACAATGATATCCCCATTCTATAGATCAACAGTTAACGCTCCGTTACTCTCGCCCGATTAGATCCACACTAACTTGGATGATATTGGGCTGCATAACTCTTAAGCAGTGCAGCGCGGCGGCCTCTGGCTCGGATATAAGGTAGATATCAGAGAGTGGAATACCTGCAGCTGAACACGCCAACCGAGTAGCATCTTTCGCTTTGTCTGACCACACACTTGGAACTGTTAGTACGTATTGAATTTCCAACCGTTGGACGGCATCTCCGAATCGGCGGCGCAGTATCTCCCTGCCATGGCCAATTAGCTTGTTGAGGTAATCCGCTACGGCCTCACGGGGGCTAAGTCCTCTTTCGTGCAGCAGCTTCTTGGAGAAGATGTCAGGGATGGAATGAGTCTGTTGGTCTTCATCAAGTAGTCTTTTGAATACAGAGATGACATTCTTTTGGAACGTGAGTTCGTAACCCCATCGAACCCTTCCACCCTCGTAGCAAATTGTAGTAGGCACTTTAGGGCTCGTTCCTGCACGAGTTAGCTTTTGTTTGATAGGGCCAGGTGTATCTTGACCTATACTGTTTCCTCTCCCTGGCCACTCGGATATTACTTGAATATCGTCGGTCACTCCTGTCAGAGACCAAGCGATCCTGCCATCGTCAGAATGTATTCTAGTTCTAACAATGTCGAAATAAATGCAAAAGCGCAAGGCCACCCACCCACTGTACGTTGTTCCAAAGTCGATACCCACTACAATCTGCAGCTTGTTCGTCATGGTGGTGTCGTGTGCACGGCAACGGTGAGTATGCGAAGAAGGAGCGAAGGAGGCGAGGTTCGCGCGATGATAAATTTCCCCGTCACCCAACGCCAGTATGACGAACATCATACCACTATACACAGATTCACCTCGAGCTTCCCTCTACTGTTAATCTTTTTTCCTTTATCTAACAATACACCTTTGATTATAACAAAACATGGCCAACGTGATAAAGAGCTGGTCAGCCGCACTCTACAAGTGGCTTTGGGGATCAGAAGAGGTGGGTGAAGATTTCCTTGAGATTGGATTATATATTAATCTTCGCAGCCTGTTCAAGAGCCCCGCAAAACTTTAGAAACTTTAGAGGATGTCAAACGGGAGCTTACTCGTCTGACGAAAGAATACCAACGCATACAAAAACTGTTTGCAGAAACGAAGAGCAGAGAAGGCAATTAGGGATACAACAGAAGGATAATGATATCGATTTCATGGCGAAAAATTTGAACTCCTTGACTTTCAGGCCTGATCCATTACACGACGACTGCGCCAGCCGGATCATGACCCGACTCGGGTATTCCTTGGATACCTGGGTTGATTCAAACTTCCCGGAGGAAGACATATCTTTGAGTGCACAGTACTACCATTGTTGACTTCTTTGACGAGTTGAGCTCTCATGTATTCATATTAAGCTGTGGTGTGATGTGCACTTGCTGACCAAGTTATTATAATGTTGTCCTCTCCTTTGTTGTGCGAGGCCTAGTTACCTACTAGTTCATTGAAACATACCATACAAGGCATTGATTACAAGGGAAATCATTGAACTAAGCAGCTCTAGAACGGATAGGCTTCTCGTAGCCGAATGATACAAGGAAGCTGCCCCTAGGCAGTGTTAGGGGTAGTCTCCATAGCTTCAGGAAAGACGATCACACCAGCTCTCAAAGCAGTCTAGTAACTGGTTATAAGGGTTTACATAAACACAGACTCTTGTTTGTACAACGTCAAAGGATTGTTACTTGATATAAATCTCATTGAAGAAAGTCTTACCGAAAGATATCTAAGGCTTGTATAGGGCCGAAACAGCAAGGAAACAGGCACAGGGTGGGTCAAAAACAAAACACACATTCAAGATCGCATAGCCAAATCACAGGGAACACAAAAGCAAATCAAACACCGTTGGTAAACCCGCTACCCCCGGCCTCCGTATCAATCTTCATTGAATCCATCAGCCCACATACCTCAAATAGCTTCTTTGGCCCCAACCCATCGGGAATTCCAACAACGCCTTCATTCTTGAGTCTTTCCAGCGCAGACTTGATTCCCAGATACGCTGGTGCGAAGCAGGCGAAAGAGAAGATCATAATGCGGAATCCCATTTCCTGTGCTTCCTTCGTGGTGATGATGGGGCCAGCGCCATTCTCTACCATGTTCAAGAGCAAGGGCCACGGCGCCAGATCCTGCACCGCCTGTCTTGCCATCTCTTTGGAGGTGAAGCCTTCCAACAACCCAACATCCGCGCCAAGGTCACGGGCAGCCTTGAGACGTCGGATACATTCGTCATACCCATGCTGTTGCAAAGCATCCGTGCGGGCAATCAGAACGATATCCGAGCGCAGCCTGTCCTTGGTCAACTTGGCGGCGCGGATGCGGGTGAGGTACTCTTCCAGGTCGACGACCTTCTTGCCAGCAAGATGGCCACAACGTTTGTTCTGGATCTGGTCTTCAATGTGGAAGCCAGCAACGCCAGCCTGGATGTACTGCTGAACAGACTTGGATACCATCAAGGGACCTGGAGTATATCAGGGATCTGACAGTCATTTGGGGATAAGGAGATAACCTACCACCATACCCAGTATCCATGTCAGCGATCAACGGGGGTCCAAACGGGTCCAGGTTGGCAATCATCTCGGCATTGGTCCGCATATCATACAATTGGGCGAGTCCGAGATCAGCCATGCCGAGCCTGGAGGCGGTAGTTCCAGCGCCAGTCTGACTGGTTAGCGTTGATATGGAACAGTGCATGATGCAGACGTACCATATACATTGCCTTGAAGCCTAGCCCCATGGCAATCCGAGCGGAGATACCATCGTACACACCAGGGCAGACAATCAAGTCGTCTGTTTCCCTCAACATACGGCGCAGCTTAGACGCCCCGGCTGTCATATACAGGGAAACAGTGGGCTCCTGCCTGGTACCGTTAACTTCATAGAAGCCATCTTTCTCGACGGTGATGGTGATAGCCAGGTTAGACGAGGAGGAGTCTCCGACCTTCATTGTGATTGATATTGAAAATAGATGAGGAAGATAATGTTGATGATGGTGATGAGTTCTGGATAATAGCACTTCTACAATGGAAACAAGACCCTTTATATACCCCAATTCCAGCCTTTCATGCCTACCACCTCGGGGAAAAAACTATCCGTCGGACGACCCGCCGCTATCTCAAGTTTCTCCATTTGTTCATGGGTTAGCGCTGACACTCGTTCTGATATGCTGTATGCAACGTAAGGACTTGGCCAGCTGATTAGCCAGTCATCATGAATGCAGAATACCTCCTGTCGTTATTAATTGTAGGTACTAAGTCATCTTGGCTGCTTGCTTCCTTGCGACGCCGAGGATATGTTGCGTGGTACAGTCTATGCCTGTGATAGACCAGGACTAGTAGCCTTGAAGGTCTGGATCGGCGTTAATCAGTCAGAACAATTAGGCTAATTGATCTCAAACATATTAATTGATAACATGTGCGTGTAGCCCGCCACTTAGCGCACCTTTCTAACTGATGGCGTTAGAGAGAGAGTTTGGCAGATAAGCCATACAATGGTGATTGTGGTTCTGAAGAATCCACTGCCAAGCTCGTCACTGAGTCTCTCGTTCGTCAAAAGGTGCCAGAGCAACTTTCTAACCGGATTGGTTGAGGAGCATGCATGTCAGATGTTGATTTGTGCAACAGACCTATTAATTTGCGCTTGGCCTTATTAATTTGGCACTGATCAACAGTCTGACGAGCCGTGGCGCAGCTGCGGATCATGTTCCTCTCGCCCCGAGTACTGAACGATACCAAGGGCCGTCGCCGGAGGATTGCAGCAGAGACAGGGGGTCCGCAATGGCGTTGAGATGAGCACACCGTATTCGGAGCGTGTGGTTCTTGGCTCCTCTGGCATCAACCTCCGCGCGGTATCAATTGCAGATCGAACCGTGGTGAACGGGGATGCATGTCTCTGGTCCGGCTGTTGCGCAAAGGGCTGAGGAAATGAGGAATTGAGGAGTCATCTGAGCGTCGATCAAGTCTACTCGGCATCCCAAGGGTTCAGGGTCCTTGCTCCTATGATTCGAGGTTTCCACGCTCCATCTTCGGGTCCTTCCGCATCGGACGCCCGCGGACAAATCTCCCTCCTCACGGCCAAGCGCCTTGGCATGATGACCCCGAGTCTCGGCATAATAATTAGACTTGGTCTCGGCGCTCGGTACGAGGAGACCTGAGGGCTGGTGGGCGGCATCTTACAGGAATGATAGACTCTGCAACTGCTCCGATTGGTGTCTCGCTGGTCGAAACTGCCAGCGTATCAGCCGAATCCCACACGGACAAACCTCCACGGTTGCCCATGATTTGGCCCGGAGTCGGACTTGCCATGATCTGCGAGTGCTTATCATGAGGAGGTCGACGGTCATTTTATCCGGCTCCTTGGCCACTGCTGTGTTTCCTCGCTGAGACGCCCTCCCCTCCCTCTCCCCCACTCTTCACAGTCATTGTGACTTTTTCTTCTCACACATCGAACAAGATGTACGACGGCCAGAGGAAAGAACGTCTGGCCTTTCTCAGGGCAGAAATACAACCTGCCCATGCTGATGTTCTACTCTTCGCATGTTGTCTTTGTTCGGGCCTGGTCGATAGCACACTGTATAACGGTGCGTCGCCACTTATCATACCCTAAACGTGTGACTTGCTGACAGAAATAGCGTACAATACATTCGTGTCCATGCAGACTGGTCAGTAGCTCCTCGAGACTCCAATCGCTACATCATTACTGAAAATCAGCAGGCAATACTATCTTCGTCGGTTTGGGAGCCTCCAACCAGAACCCCCGGCCTTACGGCTGGGCGCGCTCTCTCACTTCAATCGGATGCTTCATCATAGGCTCGTTCATCTTCGCCCGGCTGAACCGTCTCTTCGGGCCAAAGAAAAGGGGAACGTTAATTCTCTCATTCGGTCTACAAGTGGTCATGCTGATTCTCACGGCATGTCTGGTCCAGAGTGGCGTCATTGCGGGACTTCCGCTACACAATCTGGCGACCGCAGAGCCAGACTGGACCCAAGAAGTACCCATCGTACTCCTTAGTATCCAATCTGCAGGACAGATCGTTGCCAGTCGAGCCCTTGGATATAACGAAATCCCGACGGTTGTGATCACAAGCTTGCTCTGTGACCTGATGTCTGACCCCAAACTCTTCCTCTTGCGGAACGAGAAACGGGATCGCAGGATTATTGCCTTTGTCCTCACTCTTGTTGGGGCCATTGCAGGCGGTTGGATCACCAAGGGCACAGGGGATATCTACGCTGCTCTGTGGATAGCAGCAGGAATTAAGCTTGGCATTGCAAGTGCATGGCTGTTCTGGAAGGAAGAATTGGAATTGTCAACTTGAAATCATGTGTATAGAGGGTCTGCAGACTTGCCAATGGTCTATGCTAGGGTAGCGATAGAAGGTGTCAAATGACTAGATGTTGTCGGATAGAGTATGCTTCTGTTCGTCCCCAAAACTCAACCCACCAGAATTGTCTACACCTGTACAGCGTCCATTTAGCCGAACTATCCATAACACGTTGCAGTATAACTTTTAGTCCACGGCAAAAGACCAACTGCCGATTTCGGAGAACGGACCCCCGAATAACCCCGTAAAAACCCCACGGGGAGAATTCAAACGGCGAGCGTAGCTCTCAATGAAACCAGACTAGTCGAGGTTTACGCGTACAATCTTAGCGCTATGCCTTATGGCGATATGTATCATCTTACCTGAATAGATAAGATCATCCATAGGGTAGTATTGGAAGTCATAAGGCTGGCTGAAGGGTGCTGCCAAACGGGGTATGATGCAACCATGCCCATGTGGTAAATGCTACAAAAAGTACGCGATACGTAGATCATAAATCTGTTAGCGATAATCATTTTCAATGATTATCATGTTAGTTCACCACGCTAATCTGTTGATGCATCAACAGTCTGGGATTCCGATCCGTCGGGATCTGTTGGTGATACATTTTCCGGGCGGGATTCACACTATTCAATGCTACCCTACTATGGAATCAATATATAATCATCATCCCATCGGTTAGTAAGCCCATGTGAAGAATAACCCTGTACCCCACACATCCCTTGCATAACATCTATACGAATAGTCCTCGGATGCAACTGTTTCTCTTTATCGTACGGAAACACGACGTCCCTTACGTATTGCACCTTGGCTGCCGCTGTGCGATTGAGTAACTATTACTTCAACCAAGTTACAGGACAGAACCGGTTTGTGGTGGATGGCTGAGAAGTGACACAACGTGCATAGCCTCCCTGGCTTCTACTTTAAGCCGTGGACGAGACTCCTATTCGCGCATATGCCATACCGGTGTGCATTTCCTACCAGCAGTGGTTACAACAGGCGTCCAGCTGGCGTTCTTACCTACTCCGGAGACTGATATCGCCCTTATTATAGGTTAGCACGGATCTTCTTCTGGGGATGCAGTTGTGCGCCTGCAGGTATTGTCGTTGCTGCGCCCGTCGCGGGGTGACACAGGTGTGATAGAGTGCTTAATATTTCCTGTATTTCCTGTCTACTATGATAACTCTAAAATAGGGTTTAGCTTCAGAGAACTAAGGGTGGAAAGGTCAAGGAAGACAACAAGGGCTTACAGGCTGGATGTGATGGCGCGCCTGACTTCAAGTTGGATGCCTGAGGATGCTGTTAGCACGTGCCGTGTACGAAATCCTACACGTGGTGGTTTTTTTTTTTTTTTTTTTTATATGTCGATTATGAAAATATCATATTATTCGCTTCACAACAGTGATGGAAAAAAAGAAAAGCTGCGAAGGGTAATTTCGCCAATTCCAAATGCCTACGTTTGATAGCTGTCCTTCTTTCCTCATCCAGCAGGATCTGCCATGCCTTCATCTCCCAGGCCCCGTCCATATCCAACTCTTCCTCTACCAAGCCCGACCCACCTTAATAACCCTAAATCCTGACTCTAACAATAGAACGGATCACATATCCCATCACCCCTTTAATGGGCTATCTTACCCAGACGGGGAACATATATGCGGCAGGACTCCATATCGTCCATGCCTCTGAACCAGTGCCATAGTTGAAAAGCGGCCCGTCAAGCGAAATCAAACGGCGGACTGTCGACAGGCCCCGTTGCCAACGTTCTAGTGCTGCCGATCTAAATTCAGCCGGTCGGAATGACTTCGGAATTGGACAGCGGAACGGTCCGCACCCCTTATAGCCATAGGGGATATGCCGTGACGTGGTCGCCTATAAAACCCGCTCGATATAGGTGGGTGGTCTGATTGTGTGTGATTTAAAAACACAACCGTTCTGTGTGTGATTCATTTTATCTAACAAATATGGCTTCAATCACTGTGACCGGTGCCGCTGGGCGCCAGATTCAAGGTATGTGTAAACGTTACCCCTCTATCTTCAGTTCTGCTCATGTAATACCATGCATGGTCTACTATACCCTGCAAGGAATTAATGACTAAAAAATTATTCCCGGGAAACTAGTCCCAACGGGTCTCTTCATCCACAACGAATTCGTTCCTTCCACTACATCCCTGGTCGTCGAGAATCCTTCCACAGGCGAATCCCTCGGAACCATCTCTGCCGCGTCTCCCGAAGATGTCAACAAGGCTGTCGAGTCCGCCACTATTGGCTTCAACGTGTGGAAGAATACCCCCGGCCCGGCCCGCGCGAAGCTCCTCTTGAAGTTGGCCGACCTAATCGAGCGAGATGCAGATGACTTCGCTTCCCTCGAGGCCGTCGATGCCGGTGTCCTGTATACTGACAGTAAGGGCATGAACATCCCTCAGGCGGTTGGAAACCTCCGGTACTACGCCGGGTGGGCGGATAAGATCGACGGAAAGACTCTTGCCATGGAGGGTGGCGTCGCCTTCACGTATCGGGAGCCCTTGGGTGTCTGTGGAGCCATTGTACCCTGGAATGCGCCTTTGTATGTTCGAAATTGTCTCCACTAGCCGCTGACCCGGTGCTAATTGGGATACAGGATGATCACTATCTGGAAGCTAGCTCCGGCGCTTGCAGCTGGTAACTCGCTTATCATCAAACCGTCCGAATTATCTCCGCTCTACGCCCAGAAGCTTGCCCTGCTCATCCAGGAGGCGGGATTCCCCGCCGGTGTGGTCAACATTATTTCCGGTGACGGCGCATCGGCCGGTAGGGCTTTGGCGGAGCACATGACTGTGCGCAAGATCTCGTTCACGGGATCCAGCGCGACGGGCCGACAGATTCTCAAGACTGCGGCGTCGACCAACCTCAAGCGCGTGAACCTCGAGCTCGGTGGTAAGGGTCCGTCGATTGTTTTCGACGACTGTGATTTGGATAATGCGGTCTTGTGGACCCGGATCGGTATTACGGCCAACAATGGCCAGATCTGTGCGGCTGGTTCGCGCATCTACGTGCAGAAGAGTATCTACGAGAAGTTCCTAGAGGCGTACACGAAGATGGCCGAAGGGAGTCCGTCGGTCATTGGTAACCCCCTTGACCCGGCTACGACGAAGGGGCCGATCGTCAGCGCGGCACAGCACAACAAGATCCTGTCGTATATTGAACAGGGTAAGCAGTGTGGGGCCCGACTCCTCTTCGGCGGCGAGAAGGTTGGCGATAAGGGATACTTTGTTGAGAACACCGCGTTTGCCGATGTCTCTGAGAATGCGACAATCATGAAGGAGGAGATCTTCGGTCCGGTCGCGGTATGTGTCTCTCTTGGGTTAGATGCTTGGCAGAAGTGAGATCGCTAACGGGAGTAGAGCATCGCACCTTTCGAGACGGAAGCTGAGGTTATCGCTAAAGCGAACGATACCCTGCATGGTCTTAGCGCGGCCGTTTTCACCAACGACATCAGCCGTGCCCACCGTGTGACGGCCGCCCTCGAGTCTGGCCAAGTTACTGTGAATGCCTGGGCGATGCTTAGCCCCAACGCACCGTTCGGCGGTGTCAAGGAGAGCGGCTTCGGGCGGGACATGGGTGAGGAGGCCCTGGAGGGATGGACATCCGTCAAGAGCGTCAAGTATGCCATTTTGCCCCCCAAGCTGTAGATTGCGGCAGCGCCACGACAAATTAGATTAATCCAGGTGTCGGTCACCGATCCTACACGATACCTAATGAGGAAACTTTCATGAGATTATATGAAGTAGAGAAATTTCCACGAATGAGAGTATGAGCACCAGACACGGGTCCTATTTCTCATGATAAGATCATGCATAATTTAATCTACAGGCTTATTGCGGATACGAGATCTCACGGGTCCGTTCGCCGTGCCCATGCTTCCGGCTCCTGGGATGCTGCATAGAAAGGATTCCGCTAATGTACTAGCTTCCGGACTTGGTGCTGGACCCTTGATTTCGATTGCTTGCGTAGACTAAGCGCGGGAAACGGGATGCATCTTGTGGAAGACATTCTTCGGGTCGTATTTCGCCTTGACGTCCCTCAGGCGCTCCAGATTACTTCCGTAGATGTTGTTGACGACGGCGTCTCCGGCTGTGTGTTGTCAGCTTAGCTTTTTTTTTTTTTTTTCACTTGAATCTTCGGTATGAACTCACGCTCCGCGTAGTTGATATACTGCGGTACATCGGCAGTCTCCTCTCCGTTGAGCTGTGCCTCGAACTGTGTCTTGAACTTAGCTTGTATTTCCCGTGCCCAGGCCCGATACTCGGCGTCCTTGGACGCATCCGTCCACCGCAGGTTGAGCAGTCCGTTCTGCGTAAGACTCCGATTCGCGAACGCGGTCGCATCCAGCGGCACGCTGCAGGTCTTCCTCATATCATAGCACTCCAGCAGCATGGCTGGGATCATGTCGGGGTGGTCCTGGAGCTTCGCGTTTAATTCATCCAGCATGGAACGCAGGAACTGGGCGTCCATAGGGGTGCGATAGAAAAGGCCCTTGAAGGACTTGCGATCGCCGTAAGTGGCCATCGGGTTCTGCAAGGAGTTGAGCAAGGAGTACGGGATGGTCTCGATCATGTTCACCACGGGCTCGAGAGCAAGGAATCCCTCGTAACGCTTCGAGCCTTCCTCGTTGGTGCCGTTGTAGAAGACCAGCACGTTGACCATGATTGTAGGGGCGCCTGGCGGCTGAGCGAGGATGATAATAGCGCCGGATCGAGGATCGGGGTTCTCAAAGAGCACGTTCATCTGCTCGATGACCGCCTCCAGCTTGTCTGGTGTGAATGCGATAATTCCGGCGTAGACTGGGTTCTTCTGCTCATACGCCTGGAACGTGAAGTCGACAACCACCCCGAAATTGTATCCGGCGCCGCGCAAACCCCAGAAGAGGTCGGCGTTCTCGGTCGCAGACGCCGTGACCACTTGCCCGTCTGCGAGCACCACCGTCGCAGCCAGGAGGTTGTCGATGGTGAGCCCGTACTGGCCGCTCAGCCAGCCGTATCCTCCGCCGAGCGTCAATCCACCCACCCCGGTGTGGTTGACTGTGCCGCCGACGGCCGCGAGCCCGTGCTCTGCGCCCGCTTCATCGACATCCTTCCACACGGCGCCACCCTGCACGGTCAGCGTTTTCTTCTCCGTGTCCGCGGTGACTTTGTTCATGCGCGACAGGTCGATCACCAACCCGCCGTCGCTGGAACTCGTCCCCGCGACGGAATGACCACCGCCCTTGACGGCGAGGTCGATGCCATGCTCCTGAGCCCAGAGAAGCGCAGTACGCACATCGTCGGTCTCAGTGGGCATCACCACAACACCCTGCACGGTCATTCAGCGTCGTCCACTCTCTACCAAGGAACAGGTGTGGGGAACGGGAGGGAGGGGAGATCCATACGGCTTGTTTGACTCCGGTTTCCGACCATCGTCGGAGACTGTCCAGATAGCCTTCAGATGAGGGGGTGAAGATATGCGCGGACTTGAGATTGTCCACGAGGGCGCGGAGTGTCGAGTCCGGAATGGAAGTCATGGTGGGTTTCTTGCGCGATGCGTGTGTGTTTATGTCAAGTTCGTGGTGGTCAGGTTCATCCGATGAATGAATAATATGTGGGGCCGAGGGTCTGAATCGCTTAGTGATTTATTCTCAATACGAGTTCCTACACTCGGTCTTGGCATTGGCGTTGAGGGGTTGGTTCATGTTCTCGTTCGATTTTGGCCATTGTGTACTTTTCTTACATGGGGTTGTACTATGCTCGGTGGGATATATATACGGTGGCCATATTTGGACTCGTGTTTGTGGGTGTTGCCCTAATAGAGGGTCCAGCATAAGGCTTGTAGATAGATATATAGGTAGTACTCCTACTCATGATATATATCATGTCTATCCTCAACTAAAATCGATCGATTTCTCTCTCCATTAGTACGTCTGATCCTCTACTGGACGAGACAAGTGAAATCTCCTATATTATTACCTTATTTATTATCTAGGAAAGGCGTCAATATGAAAACATCCGGACTGGTATATAAGGGCACATGTAAATTTCTAGAATGCTACCTACCGACGCGATATACTGTCGCCGGATAGAGTCCTGGCTACATCGGTTAGGCCTAGAATAGTCTATAGAGCTGCTGTAACTATTCAACCCTGTCATAGAGCTTGTAGACATTCGGCCTTATGCTATACCTCGGCTGAGAATTACTACTTTCGGACATTATCTCTTGGGATATATACATTCTATACTTACTATAATTTGCCGCGGCTGTTTTGGTCATCTTCATTACTATGTTTAAGACGTCTAGTAGACTGTACCTTCTCGACCTAGTGTCTATTTGACATAGATTATAGGTCAATCTTATAAGCGGTAGTATAAAGCCTGGGAAAGAAGAAGCAGTCTACTACGATTGCCGCTGTTTAAGACCCCTTTTAGTATCAACAATATGTGCATATTGAGAACACAATTATCAATTAGCTGCTTGATATTAAGCAAACGACCAATGGTGACCCAGAAAGAGACCCTGTAAGGAGCCGGAATCAAGTATATTGCGTCTCTCTCACTTTCTATATCTACGTGAGTTTCTCCTTAGTATACCGCTCATACAATTCCGGATACCACTTCTGCCCTACGTCTGGATGGCTGATAATCCGATTACGCAGGTACGCTTCTCCGAACTATCGCAAGTTAGTGAGACTCCACGTCCACAGAGAGATAGCACCTACACATGAATACAAAGGCGAGAGGAACTCGCTCGGCACATCGACGGCTCGCTTCTTCCGGTCATCCGAAGCAGGAATACATTTTACGATATGTGCTGCGGATTCACGGAGCTGGTCGAGCGTGAGGTCCATTCGCACGCCCAGGAAAAAGGGAATGCTGTATCGCGTCTTGGTCGTCGGGGCCTACTTCGATGTCAGTGATACTGGGAACCACGTAAAGTCTGTATCGCGCCAACATACAATCACTCGATGGGTCGTCGCGGTGCAGATACCCCCGGTAATCGCCTCGAATCCCTGTTGGATGTTCACGACCAGACTCCCCTCAATCGGAGGGGCATCGATCCACTCGCCGTTCTTGTTAAGCACCTGGAGTCCGCCCGTATCGTCTTGCGAGAGGAAAGTAAATAAGCCCGTCGAGTCCTTGTGTGGACCTACTCCCTGCGAGCCGGGCGCAGCCTGGGGATACTTGATGAACTTCAGACGGTCCATCTTGCCCTTGAACGACTCGAAGGTTGTTGGGGGCAGGGAGAGACATTCTGAAACGTATCGCATGAACTCCTGCGATAGCTTCGCGGACTCTGCGATGTAGTCTTCGACGAGTTCTTGGGCCCCGGGATGGTCCGGATACTGCATCATTAGAATGCTTGACATGGAGGAGGAATACTGCCGAGCATACCTGACTGTCCCCCTCGAGTCTCTGCCAGAAGGGATCGTTTTCAGTCCACTGTTTCATACCCGGCGTACCGAAGTCGAATTGCTTTTGTATTCGGTCAGCGGTCTATACATCCATTCATGGGGGAGACGCGGTTACCTCTCGCAGATCCGTCTTGGATGCTGTGGTCTCGGCTCCGAGACGAGTGTACCCGACGAATGCCGGGGAATTTATCATATTACATCGCTCTTTGACCTCAGTGGGCAAGGCGAACAGCTCTGGAAGCTTCGCATGTGTTCTTCTCACAAGTGACTGCACGATATTAGTACCTTGACGAAAGCATGAGGTGGATTGATGGTTGTTACCTCGAGTCCATGGTTGATCAAGTACAGGAACCCAACCTGGAAGATGGCTTGCCGCAATTGCTCCAAGGCTTCCGCTTTAGTCAGCGGGTCTTGAAGACGACGCAAGTCCACGATGGGAATAGAGGAAAAAGTACTATCGGCCATAGCTGTTTCAGTATTCTATATACTCTGGGCAAATGTTAAGGGTGAACTTGATGTCAAGTGGGGATTAGATTAAGAGGGGGATCGAGCACGCCAATCACATCATCACTGCGATCAAGCCATGTGTGGCTGAGCCTTGGCCCCATCGCCGAGGCCGAAGTTTTCCCAGCCGATGCTTCAGACTACAGCAGTTTGGCAATACTTTGACAAGAGAATCTTTGGTAGCCACCGTTCTATCCAATTAAACAAAGTGCTCTTGGCGATTTATTAGGCATGTTCCTTGCTCGGTAACTGGGTCCCGGAGGGAACCATGGGAAAGGTTCTCCATAGTGTCGACCAGTCTGGAAACATAAAACACGCCCACACTGGTTACGTAGTGGTGTCTAACTGGAAGAGGTAAGTAAGCTCCCTTGTTGTATCCTTAGATTCCTTACTCTATGAGAATATTTGGGCCGTGCATAGCACGACTAAGAGTGTGCATGGTTGACTGTTGATTTTAGGGATAATCATGTCACATGGGTAATTGAACCCAGGCCCCTATTGCACGTGCTTGTAAAGTCAATTGCGCAACAACATCTCATATTAAACAATCCAGACTATTGTCTTCAGTGTGGAACAATTCCCGTTAAATATAGACCTGCCAAGGACTCTGGAAAGACCGGAACTCAATCTACCGAGCGAATTCTTGGCAGTATCAAAAGAACAGTGATAATCCCAACGACTACTCGAAGGAGAACGGAGCCGACCTTCACGGTCCCAAATCAATCAAAATGCCGTTGCTATACATCAAAACTCTCGGGACTTGCTCGGATTTGTGGATTTGATTTGTACCTCTCCCTCGACGCATACACCTGAGGTGGTTTATTCTCTTCATATTATTCCACCTGTGATACCGACTCCTGTGCGTGTCCGGCACGATCCTTGGAGAGAACAAGCATCACGAGGATCGTCTTCATGAGCTTGCATGACGAATTCCAGTTATGAAGCACACGATGTACATGTAGAATGATTGATCATGTCTTCATGGGACCGAGCGCCAAGGACAAGAAGCAAAACATCCAACTTCTTGGCACTGCTTTCTGAAACGCACCAATGGCTACCGGCGGCTCTCCATGTATCACCTAAACTGGCAGAGGATAGCCCTAACCGTCAGCTAACCGCCCTGAGCCAACAATCTTGTGATGCCACAGTGCTTGCCACTGACTTGCTCATCACAGTCCAAGCGTGGCTCTTTAATCTAACCCCAGTCCCACGGAGAAATTTACCCACCCCTGTGTGTATGAATTTGGGGGTAAACGATGACGATCCCTTCATTCTGTTCCACCTATGGCAACTAGTCTTGGTCCTAGCTCGAGGTACCATGGCTCGGAGAAGCTCTACCGAGCTCTATAGAAACGCAGAATATTGAAAATCCTGAAGCGCCCGACGAGGGTATATAAGACCTCTCCGTCCGGCGTGGTTGTGGTCTTCTTTCTTTCCTCACCAGCAAAGCTGTTCCCTTCACTGTGTCATTCTTTCTACCTTCTTTTAAACCTTTATTTCACTACAACCACTCGCCGCAATGGCTAACTTCAAGCTCTTCCTTGCGCTGGCCGCATGCCTGTCTGGACAGGCTCTGGCTGCCCCTACCAAGACCGTCGCCAAGCGCGCTGCTATCTCTGACGTGAGTCTCCCGACGATATTGGTATATTGTCTTCCAGTGCTGTATCTGACCTGCCACGCAGGTTGCCCACGGTTACGCCAGCCAGAACGGTGGCACCAACGGTGGTGCCGGCGGTACTACCACCACCGTCTCCTCCTACGCCCAGTTCACCGAGGCTGTCTCCAGCGACGATGCCAAGATCGTCATCGTTGACGGCACCATCACCCAGGAGGCGAAGCAGGTGAAGGTTGGCAGCAACACCAGCATCATCGGAAAGGACGCCAACGCCATCCTCGAGGGATTCGGCCTGTACGTTTCAGCCAGTCAATACCAATGGAGAGAATACAAGACTAACACTCTACCAGTCTCGTCAAGGAGAAGGAGAACGTCATCATCCGTAACCTCGGAGTCAGGAAGGTCCTTGCCGACAACGGTGATGCCATTGGTGTCCGTATGTGTCCCTCGATCACACCGCCAGGGAAGGGTGACAATACTAACCTCCAGCAGAGTACTCCAACAACGTCTGGATCGACCACTGTGACGTCTCGTCCGACCGTGACCACGACAAGGACTACTACGACGGTCTGATCGATGTATGTCCCCTCATCTACCCTCCCTCAGTACCAATCGAAAGCCTATCAGCCGAACTAACCAGACAAAAAAACTATAGCTCACCCACGCCGCCGACTACGTCACCATCTCCAACACCTTCGTCCACGACCACTGGAAGGCCATGTTGTACGGCCACTCCGACAGCAACGGCGACGAAGACACCGGCCACCTCCGCGTCACCGTCAACAACAACTACCTCAACAACCTGAACTCCCGCGGACCTTCCTTCCGCTTCGGCACCGGCCATCTCTACAACAACTACTACCTGGACGTCAGCGACGGCATCAACACCCGCCAGGGCGCCCAGCTGCTGGTCGAGGGCAATGTCTGGGAGGGCGGCAAGAAGCCCCTCTACTCCACCGACGAGGGATACGCCGTTGCCCGCGACAACGACTTCGGTGATGGCGAGAACACCGCCCCCGAGGGTACCCTCACCAGCGTCCCCTACGAGTACGACCTCCTTGCTGCTTCGGCTGTCAAGGCTGCTGTCTACGGTACCGCCGGTCAGACCCTGACCTTCTAAGAAGATCGTGGAAAGTACGAGGTGAAAGTACAGAGAGATGTGGCCCATGATTGTTTGGGGTGATTTTGTGTGTGGTTTTTACCTTCTTTTTATTGTTTGATTGTTTGGCTGGGCCAGGATCGAAATTTAGTTTAGGAACCTCATCAAGGCAAAGTGTTGTTCATCGGTAATGACTTTGTTGATAATACGTAGTGGATTTGTAGAGGTATATATACATTCTCGGAGTTACTAGTTAACCGTCTATCAACCACTCGACGGTTAGCTTAGCCTGACACACTCAACACAACAGCATCGGAGTACACACAATACCATCACACCCCACAACCGGGCCTTCGTAGACCAACACTAGAGAAAACGAAAGCGCCCGTAGCACCAACAAGAGTGGAGGAAGTATTAATTGCAAACGAGTTAAGTAGATAGCAGATAGATAGTATTTCTCTTTCAGGAAGTAGTATTAACCCAAACACAGAAAGAAGACCCCATTAGACCGACTTTATAGACCAACCACCAGACCGAAAGACCCACATCTATTTAAAAAAAAATAAAAAATAAAAAGAGCCCATTCAATGCACAACAGCAGCAATAGTAGCGCTATCATATCTCATCAAAGAAATGCTATGCAAAAACCCGTATGACCCAGTACTCCAATAATGCAACCCGCCCATCCCGACCGACCAACCAACCGACCAGTCCCAACCCAACCGTACCCAACCGAGCAAAAACAAGGCAAGATGACTCAAGTTCTATGAAGTGTCCGACTTGCCGTGAGAATACAATGAGCCGCCCTCGACGGGCATGGGGATTGTGATCTGCGTGGCGTCGAATTCCCACGCGGCTTCTCTTTGCTGTCGATGGTTTCGGATGTAGAGCGGGAAGGTCCATTCTTTGAGACGGCCCTCCAGGAAACCCATGTCCCGGTTCTTCTCCCACATGCGGCGTGACGCCTTGAAGGCCGTGTTGACGGTGTTGCGGCGCAGGTCTTCGTAGGCTTTGAAGGCGATGGGGAGCGGCTCGTGGCGGTGTTTGGCGAGGATGCGGGAGAAGAGGATTGCGTCGTCGAGGGCGTAGGCGGCGGATTCGTCGCGCGGGGGCATCTATTCCGGGGTTGTTAGTTTTTTCTCGTAACGATAGTAGATGTAAGGAATGTAGAGGGTGAGTGACATACAGCATGTGCAGCATCGCCGAGTAGCAACGCCCGATCTGTGTGCCAACGTGCGTTGGGCCGCACCTGGTACACGGGATACAGCATCCAGTCGCCCGATTTGCTCGTCATCTCGCGGATGCAGGGGATCCCGGACTTCCCGAAGCGGGCCTGCATCTCCTCATGCAAGGCGTTCTTGATACGATGCTGGGTGACCCAGTCCTGGCCGCTCTCGATCTTGCAGAAGGGCAGATTGGCCTCTTTGAACTGCACGATGGCGGCCAGGAAGATCTGGTCGTGTTCGCGGTCACAGTAGCTCGCCAGGAGCGAACCCTGGCGGGAGATGTTCATGGAGGTGGAGCGGAAATGGATGGGAGACTTGATACTCTTGGAGTCGATGACGGTCTGCAGGAAGGAGATGCCGGTATACTCGGACGGGTGCTCCGGCGAGACCCAGTGGGTGCGGGTGGCTGAGTGTACGCCGTCGCAGCCCAGCACCAGATCGCCGGTGGCGGTGGTGCCGTCTTGGAAATACAGGGTGGCCTCGTCGTCGTTCTCCTCGCCGCGGATGAGCTTCTTCCCGAATACCACGTTGATGTTCTTCGTCCGCTCCACCACGGCCAGCATGGCAACCGAGAGGATGATCCGCATGACCCGGCGGCCCTTGTATCCGCCGAACCCGTTCCCTTTTTGGTCGGTGAAATCGATGCTGCCTAGTTGGCGGCCGGAACGGCTGGAGAAGAGCTCGATGGCTTCGACGTCTGTGCCGCCTTCTGTGCCCATTTTGTCGAGCTCGTCTAGGACGCCGAGGCGGTCGAGGTGGCGCTGGGCCACGGGGGTGAGGTTGATGGCCCCACCAGAGGTGGAGAGGATATCATGGCGTTCGAAGATGGTGATCTGGAGGTCGGGGACGAAAGGAGTGAGTTCTTTGGAGAGGGCGAGGGCACAGGAGATACCGGCGATGCCAGCGCCGACGATGAGGATGTTCCGCGGAGCAAAGACGGAGGTGAGGGAACGTTCAATGTCGGTAGGCAAATTGAACCATTCGTTGGCCTCTTGTTTCTGCGAAGGGAATTCGTACTGCAGATCCATGGCTTCTTGATTGGGTGATTTCACCAGAAAGAGTGATGAAAACCAAAGGGATATTCGGAGGAGCTCGGATGCATGGACGGAGGACGTGAGACCTATAAATTGACTATGAAAAGAAAAGGGTAGTTGATATCTAGCAAACAGAGGTATCCGCAGAATCCAGACCCGGTGTTATCGGACCAACTTTCTGAAAGGAACCAGGGGGATCGTCCATGCTAATGGGAGGCCCATTTATTAATACTCCAGTCACACCCATCAGGAGACAAAAAAAAAAAAAAAAAGGTAAAAAAAAAAGGCTATATTCGGCCGGAAAGGAGAGCGTTCGGAGACCATTGACGCATGGTCCAAGGAAGACTGGAAAAAAACCTGGTAAAATTTTCTTCATGCACCCACTCTAATACTCCTGCTGCGTCGATAAATCAGAAACCGTGCATACATAGCGAGATCGAGGGCTCCACTCTCACCCGAAGTCCGGAACATTAGCAAGCTGATAGGTCAGAACTCAAAGCTGTCAGTTTAGGCCAAGTCTTAGTCTCGAAGCGAACTCTGGATCCCTCCGTCATAGTGGCCGTTGAGCGCCGTTCGGCACTCAGGAGAAGGAAAAGATCAGACGGCTAGTGCTCAGAGCGTCGGGCGGAATACGGAGAACCGTATGGAGTATGGAGTCGGCTGGTCCATGCTAATTTCGCCATGTAATTATTGAACTCTAGTACAAGCTCGCATGGCCTACAATGGGAAACGAAAGCGAGCTCCATATCCATATATGTAACCTCGGTCGTTAGGGCTCGGCCGGCTAAATTACGTGTGCAAATTTCCCAAAAAGTACGAACCAACACACGATGACTCAGCTGATCCGTGGTCACCCGTGACTTTTTTTTCCACCTGACCGTTGGGACCCTCAGTATCGCAGAATTCCATCCCATGGTACCGAAAAGAATCAACGGGCCCTGTTCAACCTTATCCTCGGCCGATCGGCGATTTCACTCTATCGGGAATATAGTTATACACGTCCATTGGGTTTCTCCGAGAGAGCAGTCTCGCCAACGTGGTAAAAGACATATCAAAAACCTAATCATAGCCCGAGATCAAAGCGTGCCGCCACCAAGTCGCCTCTCGAACAAACGAGACCTTCTCTCCCCTTTCCAGAAAAAGTCAATATCTGCATTCTTTGACATGACATCAAAGGGCCCACGCGAACCCTGATTAGGGAATGCTTTGGGTGATCACATTCTGCAATTCTCAAGCAATCGGCGGTTGTCTCGCGTGGCCAAGGTTGCACAGTACAATTTAGCGTGCCTGCACTAACATGGATTTCTGGTTTAATGGGATCTACTATTGCACCATAAGAAACTAACTTGTTTTTTTTCCCCCTTGTCAGGTCTCAGCGGGGACACACAGACTAATAAAAAATGACAGATAGCAAACGTTAAACAATACATTGGTCAATTCGCGCAGGGCAAACTCGCTCAAGACATGTCCATTATGCGAAATTTATTTGACACACAATGCGAGAACTTTACTTGCGCCTCTCAGAGCGGCTCACATACAAGTCGAATCGGGGCACCCGGAACCATCGCTCTCAAACACACACCAAAACTCAATCGTCGCAACCACTGCGATCGATAGAAGCCGATTGCGCGAATAATCTATAAAACAATGACAGCTCAACCCGTATTCACCACAGAACACAGCATCCGCGATCAGCCCGTCAGAATCTGGCCAGTCTGATCCTTCAGCTTCCCGCAGTATCGCCGCGCTGCTCGAAGAGTTCCGGGCTCGTACGATGCACTGGGCGACCGGGGGGGCCTTGCCGTCGTACAAGATGTGTATGGTCCCTGCATAAGCATGCATAAGAACTGTCACCATTGTGCTGAATAATACAGGGATTGCCATACTACAGACCTGAAGGGAAATAAACTAAGCGTCTAGGCTGATTCAAAGACAAAGAGATGAGACCTTGAGTAGGGCAATATAACCTCAGAGTTTATTTTAACTTTAATAAGCCGCCTTGGGACTTGATGTGCTTTCTTTGACAGCCCTGTGGGACTACCTGCATACGTATCTGACTTCATTCTACGAGCTGTCCATTGTCTCCAAAGGAACTGATTCCCAGGCATATGAGAAGGGTAGATAAGACCTATCGGGCAAACCGCGAAAGGTGGAGGCCTTCCCCATACTCATGGTCATCCACAGGTGCCAAGCGTACCAACGTCTCCCGTCCCGGAGGGCAAATCCCGAGTGCCCACAGACACCGGGAGCTCAGAGCAGCGAGAGCACGGTGGAAAATTCGAATGTCTTAGTTAGTAATAGGAGGAAGACAGCTGCCAGACCCTTTCTCCCTAATCAAGTAAGCTAGACAAAAGAGAACAGTCCTGCCGAGGATAGGGCACGAGCGGGTGGATACCATCTTAGAATATCAGTTCTATAGCTAGACTATAATGGGGCAATTATGGACTAAAGACCGGTACAGGATTCTATCGAATCACATGCAGGAGAAGTCTCTTTGCTGCCTAGGTAGGTCAATTAGGGCATGTTTCGAAGGGGCACTACGTACCTGAATCCCGAACATACCCACGAATAATTAATGTTAAGCGATCTTGTGTGTAGAGACTTCTAAGCGACCACACGCTAGGCATGCCACGCCCGTATTCAAGGACCCTCCACTTCAACGAGAATGGTTCCTGACCCATATAGCCAAACTGGGAATATGCTCAAATTGTCCAAATTTTGAGACTATCAAGGTTATCTTGGCTGAGCGAGTACGAGCATTTAATCCACCTAATTATGTTCGAGAGAGAAAAAACAGGAAAAGAAGGGTTGGAAAACTGCGTCTGTCCATTTTCTTCCGAGATAAGTAATCCAGTCATGACTTTTTTAATTTTTTTATTTTTTCTCCGAGAGAAGCGTTAAATGCCGCGGCTCTGCGACAAGGTCTCCTGGACAGGCCAATCGCCTTCTACTCAGCTTTCAACAGGGATGTTAGAAGATGGACCCTCAGCTGAAAACTTAGTACACATGCAGTAAACATACTACTCTAACATGCCCTACACTATTTCCCTACGGAGATCCCAATACGAGAACTAGCGAAATCTCGCAGGATACCACCACGAGAGCCAAATCTGCCTCCAGTCCAGCTTCACCTCAAGAAAGCCGACGCTTCTAGATCCCGGCTATACCGCTGTCATTAAGGCGCAAATCTGAGACATAACCTCTTATTACTATACCATTCCGATCTCGCATATAATAAAAAACAACTGCTATAGGGCCACATCGCCACAGGAGAACGGTTACATCTTCCGGATCTACAGTCCCCATAACATTATTCCCAAATTCCCCACTATAGTCGCCAGCTACAAGAGATCGGCACCCAGCTTCCTTTTTCTCCACGGAAACACACGTAAATAGGACCGTGAAACTCACCGCCCAGCGTTCACGATAGGGATAAATATAAATAAATATGGTCCGGACGACATGTGAAATGCGCCGACTATATATAGAGCTGCGAATCATTACTATCTTCGTGGTGTGGCACCGTTGACGATCCGCGCTTAATAGTCCGGCGACCTAGAGGTGCTAAGCTTTGCCCCTTTAAACGGAGGTACTCCGTACGTAACCTCCGTCCCCGTTGGATTATTAATTCCAAGGGTCTAGAGGGACAATCTATACCGGGCTTGTTTTTAGTCTCCCCTCTTCCTGCCAGGCGGAAGTTACTGCGCTTCCGGCGTTACAGCGGAATCCGATCTGCAGCGGCCCGCCAAAATAAACATCTCACTCCTCGTCCTCCCTCCCAAGTGTAGGCGTTCGCGAGACGGAAATGATTGACCACGTCGTCGCCCTGGCGGATGTAATAGGTCAGGTTTGGTGTGATGACAAGTGGGGAGACGCTGCCACCGGTGGTGTTGAAGTCCATATGCCAAGGGGCTGATGGGTGGAACTGCGGCCAGTCAAGTTGGCCCGATGGGTCTTCGGGGACAATGGCATGGCTCTGGTTCCCGGTGGCATCTTGAATGGGAATGATAGGCGAGTTATTCATAATAAAACTACCCCAGACCTTCTGGAAGGCGTGGTTGAACCGCTTGCTGGGCCAAGACGCTGCGCGGGGAAAATAGGCGTTCAAGTCCGCGCCGTGGTAGGCTGGTGTGACGGAGTACTGGTACTTCCAGGCCTGGCGGAGAGATCCTCCAAATGCCTCGGCGAACCACTGTGCGGGACAGTCAAACGTGGACTCGGCAAAAATATTGAACACGGTCTGCTGGAGTCCTGTTGCCACCTCGGACTGGTTCTTTGCAGTTGGACCTGAAGTGCCGAGGGTATCGAATCGGGGACTGTCGTCGGTGGACTGAGAATCGGCGGTGTCATAGACCAACTTCAGCTGGGCGAGATCGGCTTCGGTGAAGTTTGGGAAGGTTTCCGAGAGGTAACTGTTGAATGCGGTGCGGGTCACCACATTAGGATTACTCAAGGGGGCGCCGTCATTAGCATTGTTCTACAAGCGGTCAGCGTATCGTAGGCTGAAAGCAAGAGACGGTCGAGCTTACTCCGACAAGGACTCGCTGCCCACTAACTTTGCCTGAGAGTAACTGTGCTGACGGCCGCTCGCGAATCATATCATTGTCGACGACAGGCAGGAATGCAAACGTGCCGAAGAGGCCTGACTCGGAAACCACACCGATGGCGTTTTGAAGCTTCTCGCTTGGTGCTGCAACTAGACAGTCAAAGCTACTGTTGTACCGGGCTTTTGCGATCGCAGATGGGCCACAGCCTGTCTTTTCGACAAACGCTTCGTAGTGGCCGGTGGGTACTGGGTCATCATACGGGTACACGGGTACCAAGTACGGACTAGCCGCGATGATCTGAGCATGGCCGGCGTCAGTGAACCATTGGGCGTAGGGTAGAGTGAATGAACATGGAATTCGATAGTTACGTTTTGGAATAGATTCGACTCTTTTCCTCCATACGCCAGAGAGTGCAGCATGGCTGCCCCAGCACCAGCTGACTCGCCACCGATCGTGACGCGCTTAGGGTTGCCGCCAAATTTAGTGATATGTTGTTGAACCCATTGCAGTGCAAACCGCTGGTCCAGAAGACCAGCATTGAGTGCGCCTCTTTCGTGAACCTCTGCGGATGACAAGAAGCCGAACGCTCCAAGACGGTACTGGATCTCCACTGTGATGAAGCCATTGTCGTTGGTGTTCATTAGCGGACTAGGGTCATAGACAGCTCCAAAGAGGCCGTATCCACCTCCATCTATCGGATAATCAGCAAAATACCCTAACGATCACATCTACACTTCTTGACAAGGGTGTAATGGCATCTTACGGATCCAGACGAAGACTGGCAAATCTGATGCTTCTGGGGGTGCATAGACGTTCAGATATAAACAATCCTCGTCGCCTGGACCAGATTTAAACCCATAGACTGCCGGTGTCCGAGCGGCACCAGACTGTGGGCAGACAGGCGGCTGGTCAACCGCTGGGAGAATGTGGCTGGTATTCCGAAGAGGAGCTACCGGGGGTTGCCATCGCAACTCGTTGATCGGAGGGGCTGCATAGCGAATTCTGTTCACAGGGGAGTCAACAAATGATTAGTAGATGTGGAAATGGGACATAGTAGCACGATGATAGCTGCGCACCCTTTCCAGATATTAAGCCCGGTAGTTGTGTTATAGTATCCTTGATAGGTCGAGTATCCCAAGTTAACGACAGGTTCAGATGGGTTGCCCTCCACCGTGGCGAGCAGAGCCAGGCTGGCTGTTAGCAAGTGTCTCATCATCAACGATTAGTCAGATAACGATGATTGACTGACAGGCGAAAACGGTGAACACTCGTATAAGTCGGTGGGAAGCAGAGAGAATTTATAGTAGAATGCAGTGCGCCTCTAGTGCTTATATACGAGCAGACGCCACGCATTAGGGCATATGAAGGACTACTCTGATTGGAGAGCGGTGCCCTAAGCATCTTGATCGTAAGCCTTCCACGGAAATGATAAGCCCATTTATTAGTAATGCTACTGGCATGCCTCTTGGTAGTGGGTGTGAATTTATCTGAGAAAGCATTCCGTAGTCTAGATGTAGAGTAAGCACGAAGAATGAAAGATCGGATGTATGGTGATAGCACAATCAGTGGGCATATCAGCACGACAGAAATACCCTACTTTTATTTCAACTGCAATTAAATATGGCAAATATGGGAAGCCTAGCTCCGAATAAGGGAGTAGCATGAAAGAGCTGTAAGACGCTAATAAACTAGTATAAGGTAGCTAGAGTTATACTAGTTCTCCAGACGACCACGAGAGCCTTGGGTATCAGAGGACAGAAATATTATCCCAGCTGAACAGCAGCCTTCTTTAATGCACATGAAGAATCATCCACACTTTCACAACGCCTGACCAACCGCCCCATACCAGCAAAGCCCCAGTATAGCACCAAGAACGATCGCAACAGCAGATGGTACGTTGAACCACGCACTTTCTGCGTACGTAACAACAGCAATCACAACCCACCATGGCTCCTTCGCTAGGCTCTGACCATTATTAGCCTCAGGAGTAAGATACCCAATCTCCCAGAGCCTATAAACAGCAGTGAATACCAATCCGACTGCAGTCGCGTTCACGCCTCTAAGAAAATCGACAACCCATTTTTGCTTCCGGAGGGTTTTCCAAAAGCTTTGCACAGCAACTGCCAATGCAATCCCAGGCAAGAAGATTCCAAGTCCCCCCAGAAATGCACCAAAGATTGTTGGGAACTGCGTCTTTTGCAATGCTAAAGCCCCGAGATAAACAGCGAAGTTAAAGTTAGGACCTGGGAAGGCCTGAATGATTGCTAGTCCGAGAAGAAAGTCACGACTAGAGACCCAGCCAGGACCAACAACATAGGAGCGAAGAAGGGGAATAACAACTGGCCCGCCGCCGAAGATGACTGTACCAGCCAGATACATGTTGGTGAAAAGGTCAAGAGCCAATGGTGGCTGGTGGGAGACGCTCCTACCAACAAGAAGACCAATGAAGGATGCTAGAGTCGAGTTAATCGCATGTCTTAGGAGCCAATGAACGGAAACTCACCAAGGAAACAAACAATGATGAGGATTCCCACTCGAACACGGATACTATGAGCGGGTGCAGGATACTGTTCTACATCCTGATCAGGAGTATCTGTTGAGCTCAACGGCGCCGATTCGCCTCTAGGGCCAACGTTTCGCGATCGGACCGAATTCATTTGCGATGCAGTCGTGTCACTATTTTGACTAGGAGCGGCAGTTTGTCCGCCCTCTTCCATCGGAATACTCTGCATAGTTGCTAACTCTGTTTCAGTGGTAGGTTGGACTGCGTGTCTTCCCCTCCATGCAAGCTTAATCTTCCGGATTCGTTGGCTCATCCATCCATCCCAGATAATAGTTGCCAGGCCGCCAACAACCATTAAGAGTGGGAAATACCAAAGGGCATTATAACATAGTCCAGCACATGCACCGAAGATCACCAAGATGCGAGTGAGCTTATCGCGAATCGCCTTGTCGGCTAACTGCACAGCAGCGAGTGTAACGATGCCAACAGTTGAGGAGTTCAATCCAGAAAGAAGCGCATACACCGGTAACGGAAGGGTGTCGTCAATCTTCTGGACACCAAGGGAGAGAGCATACATGCCAATCGCTCCCGGTAGGCTACAAGGTTGTCAATACCACGGTAGAACTTACGAGAAAGAGGCATTGACGTCTTACCTCCAAGTGAAGAAAACTAATAGCGCTGGAAAAAACCCAGCATGTAACAAAGTAAGGCAGAAGATCATCTTGGTACTTGCTGGGCCAGGAAGACCCTGGCATATTGCAAAGAGCTCCTGGTACTGCCGCGAGTATCAGTCAGATAGTATTCTTCGTGAACGAACCCACAAGATAGTGTTACAACGCAACAGGACATGAACCCACAGTCTGCTCGTCTACCCAGTTGTCTTTCCCTCCTTTTCCTTGCACAAATCTCTCATGCAAAATACGAAAATGCACGGGAGGCCCACCAAAACTGGTGAAGCCTAAGTCCCAGGTTCGTAGAAACACCTCAAGCATGCGACTTGAGAGCCCATCATTGTTTTCCTTTCTTCTCGCTACGAGTCTCTGCCACTTCCGGTTCAGCGATCGAAGAGAAGTGATATGTCGCGAAAACGAAGCTGGAAGAAGCATTTTTTGGAGGATAGCACAGTCTTCAGGGGGTGTTATCTCTTCTGGTTTCAGATTGAAAGGTGGAAAAACGTCCCACGACGTTAGATATAAAGGTTGGTTCCTTCGCTGTAAAGTTAAAGACGCCACAGATAGCCAATTATATTGCAGAGTATTGTCACGAATACGCCAAGCTTGGGTGCCAAGATCTGCGACGAATCGGGGTCCCATTTAAGCATGGTTGATTCGAAGTCAGGGGCTTTGCGGTTATGGAGAAAGCGAAGGAGGCACATATATAGGGTTTCCTTCTGGGATGAAAGAAAATGAGGTGGAGAGCACGTGTCGAGTTGAACAATAAGTCCATGCTACTCATAAAACTTGACAGGTAAATGTCGGGTAACAGCAGCCATGTCCATAACACCGTCATAAAAAGGATACACGGACACCAAACAATAGCAACTTGACGTCCCATGTCCACTGATATTTGACCTTGCGTTTCCGTCACATCTTAAAGTTTTCCCGCATGCTTTAACCGTTCCATCAGTTGGGGATTGCGACGTATTTTTGCGAGCTGCAAGAACAGTTAGCGGCATTAGAATTGATGCTTCAGACATCAACAGAAAGGGACTATCTCACCATTCTCTCCATTGCCTGTTCCCTTCTTCTGTTATTTTCCACGCGGACCACGTCCTCTTTTTCTCTCACAGCTGCCATTCTGTCCAAGCAGGTGGTCAAGTTGGATCAGATACTCACCATTGAGACAGATTCGGCCATCCTTATTCCAGAGAATCTTCGAGAGATCAAGACTTCTGTCTTGATCATAGGCATTTCGGGTGGCGAGGTTACCGTGTAGAATCGGTCAACCGTCGTTTGTTACCTCAAGTCGGGGATTGCACGTTGACGAGCTAATGTTGCTCTGGGGGTCGGATAAACTGTAAACGAAATTGCCTAGTAGACTTAGTCCCATGGCCATTCAAGATTCCTCAAGGATAAGAATATAGTTAGGCGTACCATCATCGTTCCCCAGAAAATCATCCAGGCGGGTCTGGATCCAGATCCATTCCCCATTGTCTTTCTTGGCCTTGCAGTGGAGGTCAGTGACCCATTGTCTGTTGTGCTAGAGCTTGTGGTTCTTAAGGGACCACGAGTGGCAAGAGGTGGTGATATTCATTGTTCGATTTTGGTTTTTGTATAGCAGATAGATAGAGAACTGTGGAAAGAAATTATAAAGCTATATGCTTCCTGCGAACTTGCAGACCCTTAAGTAGTCTCCCTTTAGAACCGCTCCTTGGATAATGAGTTTATTTAGATGTATGTAGACTGCAGATCTTGCCGTCCTTGGCAGACACGAAGTGAGATACGTACGCTGCATGCAGTGTTCAGCTGGAAAATACCTCCTACAATGGATCAACAACCCAATCGAGTTTGTTGAGATAGGAGCCCTCCTTCACCGCCATCAAGAACTGAACACCCCCCGCTTTGAATCAGAACTTAATTATCGAAAGGCCAGATTGCTCTACTCCGTACGGAGTATACTTTATTGCCATGGGAACCTTCCTCTGAGGATCGCAAGCCTCACCAACTCTATTTACACCTAGCGTCGATCCGATGACTTGGGTTTTGCATAATTCTGAGAAAGCTTTGTCCATAGCATGATTGGGCTTCTGTAGTCCCTGTACGAGTCCCTTAGTGGACACCTTTCTCTGGACGGGGAACCGATCGAGTGTAATCGGCAGACACCTCGTGTGAGTTCTGTAAAGACACAGCCCCGAGGCAAGCTGATCATGCTGAGCTGGAACACCATGCGTTGGACAAACCAAGACACCTGTACTGATTGAAGGAGGTTAGCATCGGCCGGAATATTGTACCGAAAGTGCGAAGAGCTCTAGGATCTAGTGTCTCAGGGGGCTTTCAAGGGCTAGCAATGATCGGAATTAAAGTGCCTCCAATGCAGGAATCTAGACGGCGAATGATTCTTTTTCTTTCCACAAACTCGCTTGGATCGCCGATCAACTGCGGGATCCATTCTAGCTAAAATCTCGGTTCCAGCTGCCCCACAGTCCTCCGGTATATTAAGCGTCTGCAGAATGATCTTCGGTTCATGGCATCTTTTGTATGGAGAGCGCGTGTTTTTACGTCGATATAAAACTATATAAAATATCTACTAATATTGGCAAAAGCAAGAGATTTCTCTATCGACAACAGTTTTCTTGTAATCACCCCCGCATCGGTCTCTATCTTTGAGGGACAACACCTGACGTATGTTTGACCTAAAAATTAATTGACCGAGCATTGATCCACAACAATAATATTTAATACTTCTAATAATAACAAGTTGAGAGCAATATTGTGCACTTATTTGGCTTCAGTTAAGCGAAATCGATTTCTAGGGAGAGTGGAGCTCATCAAATCCTCAGCTCCGCTGATAAGTACGGAAAGCTCAGAGAACCCCAGTGAAACTCAATAGGGTGGAACGAGTTGAAGGCACAGTAACAGCTATAAATGAATTCTACCTTCCATGTGAATACTTGTCAAGGTATGCAGCGGTAGAGTGATCTACAGACAATCAGCGAAGTCTCCATACAATAGCAGAGGACTAACTTACAGGATTTGATGCCCTTGTCCACGTTCAGACTCATATACACCGGACGGGCCTAAAAGTATCAGAAGTCATGCGACACACAATATTCTTTGGTGTACGTACCGTAGCCTCAGCACCCTTTTCTAACCAGTCATGAATTGACCGTGCATCCTGGATTGTGGAGTTCCAGTACTGAGGGAGTACATCGAGACAGGCTTGGAAGGACAGCAGTCCACTCTGTTGCATGCCCTGGAGTTCTTGCCGCGCATTTCGGATATTCTCTAGTTCTTTTTCGAGATCCTCTTTCTCACTGGTCTTCGCGTTTATCTGGTTTTGCACCCCTACGGGTGGTTAGCTCGCTAGGCCCTGTCTATTCTGAAGTGTAGAAGAACCCACGTTCAGCAGCAATGAGCAAACCTAAAGAGGCGCCGAGAGCGGCAACGGCGGTGATGAGGCCTCCAATCTGCATAGTAGTCAGTCGCTAGCCTCTAATGGGAGTAGGCACATCACGTACAAGAATCAACGGCTTGACAGGCTCAAAGACGGTCCCAAGCGCCGTTGCAATTGGTATCGCCGCTCCTGCGACTGCGGCCATTGACTTTTGGGCGGCTTCAATTGTGTTCAACTTTTGATTCAATTCGAGGATATCTTTCTCTAGTTCCTTGATCTGCTCTGTGAGTTCTCCTTCTTTGTCCTTTGCCCACGAAGAGTATGTGTCTACGAAGGAGGAAAATTTGGTCCCAATGTTGGAAAACCGTTGTTGGATGTCTTGGGCAGTCGCCTCAAAACTGTTCGTATTCTTGCAATGGCTGTTAGTAGATATTCCAAGGCTCGCCTGTAAGCTAACACACCGAGATAAAGCTTTTAACTTTGCTCTTGCGGTCCTCGACTGCGATACTGCTGTCCGCACAATACTCGACGATAATCGCGTCGAAGCCTACGACGCGATCAGATGTGATCAAAAGGCGGCAGGAGTGACCACTCACTTTTGCCATTCTGTGAAATATCAGCCGCTAGGGACCGACTGTCCTGAAGGACCTGGTTGTAATTCTGTGCAAGTAAGCATTGACATCAGAAGCAATATTGCTCGATCACTCTACCTGGCGAATGCCGGCAACGGTATCGGCAAACCCCTCGTGATACTTTTGGTCAATTACAGCCAGCTTCTTCTGAATATTAATGAGATGGCTGTCAATATCGATCGCTGCTTGAGACGCTGCCGTTCCTGCCTGTGCCATCCGGTCCTGACCCTCATTAGATGAGAGGTGCTGTCCCGCACCGACAGTGAAGTCAGCCTTTTGCTGCTCCGTCTGCAGTGGGTAGTGGTCTTCGTAACCACTGGCAAGAACATTTATCTCCACGTCGGAAAGGGTGCGAGCAGCCTCGAGGGCCTTTTTGACAGTGGGATTACTGCCGAGGAGACCCTCTAGCTTTCCGGCGACCTCATCATACGATGGGGGGGAGCTGTCGGCTGTATATGCGGGAAGAAAAGACATGGCTTCTAAAATACAACAAGCTTGGCCACTGAGATCAATATAGGAACTTGGAAGAGAGTTCAGGTTTGGGATTATTTCATCCAATACTCCCGGGCCTGACCCTATATATGGTCACCGATATCGCCTCGGTTTATATCACCCTCAATAGCTCATTGCATATCCATCAATGATCGCATGATGTGGCGTCGGAATCGCCGAGGTCACCATATAGTACGTTTGCTAATTTCTGCACAATCTTGTACAGTCAATGTCTCAGCCCAATGCATGCAAGCCTTAGAAAACCAAGCAAGCGGGGTAAGACGAGTGGGAACCTGCTGCATCTTGCCACAGTAAATTGACGTAGAGGTGTGTCGCTGAACAATGTCAAAGACATAATGCGTATTAGCTGCATATAATCCCTGTAGCTACATACCCGCTGAAATGCAGGGGTCCTGTCAAGGTTGAATATCCGGTTTTGCCACGGCGTTGATCGGGGTTCATGCACGAAGCTCTTAAAGGTTTCATTTATCTAAATCTAGTTCTCCTTCTTTTTTTATTAGACCCCGCTGCACCAGTTGAGATGCGTCAGGATAGGCGTCATGCTACATATCAAGAAATCGTGCACGTAGTGGGGAAAGCCACGTATGTAACCCTCATTTGCACGACGGACTATCACGGAAAAGAAGGAAGTCAAGATAGCGCCCAACGCTTAAAATCATCTCACTAAAGTCGAAGGAGCTCCTTGTGTTTCTAACTTCCTCCTCTTTCAATTCTCGTTGCTATCGTTGACCACCCTGCCATCCTGTGTAAACCACGCCATACGACATGTCTTCTTCAATACCGTCGACGACTAGCGTCTTTCAAAAATTAAATCAGCAAATTTCTACTCCAGCGACAGTTTCGGCCTGCCTTCAGGCCGTGTCTTTGCTGTCTGAGGTTGAGCGCAAGGTCCTTGTGGAGTCCCCTGCCAAGTACCACATCACACCTACAGACAAGGAGGCATTCACAACCGCTGCCGTGCGGGCACTATCCTCAGATGATCTGGACCAAGAGCTTGTAGAGGCTGCCAGCGGGGCCTCTGATGCAGTCAATGGCATTCTTGAACTAATGGTGGGCCTTATAATCAATTTAGCATGGGGCGATTCGATGAACGGCACGCACCTCACTGAACAGTATGAGCCGATTATGAGGGTAAGTTACTCTTACCATCGCGAAGCGGATCATGCTCTAACTTCTATATTTCCTCGTCCTATAGTTGTACTGCAAGACCATGAGGGATGGGATTCCGCTTGCCAACACGATTGCTCAGTATGCGGAAGGTATGAGCTATGAATACATGAGTCTCATAGCCGGACTAAGACATCGCAGACTTCGACAATAAAGTCATTGGACTCTGTGCAGATAGTTCTCTAACTATGAATGAGCGTATATCGACAATCCAAGGATACATCAAGGTAACATTCTTTGTTTGCATTGGATACAGATTCTTAATTGACATCTGTAGGATGCGGAAGGGTACCAAACCACGGCAACTGAGATGCAGAGCACCCTAGAGTCTGTGTTTGAAAAAACCATCCATTTCATAAACCAGCTCGGGAGCCAGTCACTGAAGAGCGACACGAAGGAGAGGGCAAAAGGCTTCCCAGCACCGAGGTTAACAAAGAAATTCCCAGACGTGCCGCTCGATGTACAAATCCCAGCACTCAGGGTCGCTCTGGAATCACCTTTCGGGCCATACGTCATGGTATGTTGAATCTTCCCTGGACAGGCTAACACACTCTGACGTGATCAGATTGCTGGTCTGCTTGGAGTTGCTAACCCTGAAGCGACCATCGCGGCCTATTCTATTGCTGCGTCTAGTAAGCGTGCATATTATTTCCGCATCACAGCTGGATATCTAACAAGACTTAGTGACCAATCAGGAATATGTACCTATCACAACAGTCATATCTGACCTAGCCACGCAGGGGCAATCAGGAAGTGCAGAGGACACCAACACGGAGTATTTCAACGAGTTTCGCGAGCATATCGGAGTTCTCGCTGGTTACTGGGGAAGTACACTTATTGATGCACGAGAAATCGAGTCATGGTTGAAAATGGGCGCCTCTCTCGTAGTAAGTTCTGCAACGTTTCATTTGGACTCTTGACACTGATAAAATCAGGATATACCCACCTACATGGAAAAAGCGCTGAATGGAGGGGTCAAGCTCTGTAAGCTAGCATCAACGCATCATTCAGCTTGCATTCACTAATCTCTTGCTCAGATGTGAAAGTAGGCAACTACTTGCGACTGTACGCCGAACAGACCAGCCAGATACCTTGGGATCACTGGGTTAATGCCGATGAGAATTCGTAGCTGAACATAGTGGGCTCTTGTGCTGCCTTCATCCCTATGCCTGGCCTGATGTTGCCGTTTTTAGTATTCTACACCTTTTTCGTATTATAGTATAGGGCAGTTATTCAATGCATCCTTGTCTGTCCTTTTGCAATGATATACGTGATATACAAGCTACGCCACTTGAAGGTGTCCGTACCTTGTCATTGCTACCATGTAGCCCTAAGCTACCGATATCCCCCCGTTCTATGTCTGTCTTGGACGTAGTCAGACCTACAGGATGGGGAATCTACGGGTTTACGTGTTTTTTCTATGTAATTCCATGGAAATCGTCTCAAAAGGAGGATTTGTCGATTCCGTCGTTGGCAGGGGCCGGTGCCCGTGAGCAAATAACCGCGAGTCTCCCATCCATGTTGCAACTTTGAATAGTGAGGGGTTGTTATAGTTGCAGCGTGAAGGCGGGGCATGTGGCAATTTCTTCATGATTCGGCTCAAAGGTTGAGAATTCTTGTCAGGCCATAATCCATCTGTTCCCCTTTATACCACACTGCGTATAGCAATTCCAATAGGTAGACACTGCCTAGACGGAGAAATTGCAGCCTTCCCCTCCTGCACGCTAGACAATCAACCCTCAGCGACACCCACATACACCACGTCACCTTTATTACTGTATCGAGCAGCTCTTCATGCAGAGTTGAATACAAGCTGAACTATGGATTACTTATCCCAGCTTTCCAAGATATTATTACCTTCTGTTCGTGTAGTTGGACGATATGGTGGCAAAGTGGATTTCGAACTGCAGACGGGGAACATAATCCCTGGAGACCGAACAAACCCGAACCTATTTCTTCGTGGTGCAAGCGACATGGGGACCTGGTAGATTCAGCTGCCCCAATGTCCGGACTTCTCCGCGACCCTTGAAAGCTCCACTGTAGGCCAGATATAACTCAGGCCGAGGGGGGTATATGACGTTTTAGACGGGAGACTTGGCAGTCCTTCCTTTGGAGAAAGGTTATATATGGCGAGGAACGCACATATCGACACAATCATCCCCTCTCTTCCAAGATATAGCACATCTATCTCATTTGAACCTTCACTCTACGCTCATCCATCGCAACTTCACAATGGCAGCTGTTCCTCCTCCGTATGTGGCTGGGGACTCGCCGCCCTCGTATGACGAGGTCGCCAGCAAGGTCAATCAGCTGGTCGGCAGTAGCCCTACCCCTCAAAAGTATCTGGACGTTGCGGCGTCGCTTTCCGATGCGGAGCGAAAAGTCTTGAAAGACGGGGCCGAGGCCCACAATCCAATCCAGACTGACGAGGATAAGGAAAAGTTGTCGCTGGGTGCGGCGAAGACAATGTCCACGGATGAGACAGTGGCCAAGTTGAAAGAGGATGCAGCCGCTGCCGGCGCGGCAGTCGTGGCGATTGATGGCTCGTTTACTGCATTACAAGTGCAGATTGCGAGCATTGATCAGCTGGAAAAGACGAACTTCTTGACCCAGTTAAATGAACAAAAAAAGGTATAACCTATCCATTCTTTCTATGTACATATGCCGTGAATAGTATGCTAATATCCCTCTGCAGAAATACCGCGACGTCCTTCAGAAGAGCCGCCTTTTAGCAGCAGATATCAGTCAATATGGGTCTAGTAAGCCCACAGATGTGCTCGGCCAATTGTCCCTAGGCTTCCTCAAGCTAACGCCTGCACCTTTAGGCTTCGATGAGCTAATTGTTCCGCTGTGTGCCGACCAATCCTTAACTGTGGATCAGCGGCTAGGACAAATCGACAAATTTATCGCCGTGAGTGAGCCATGTATATGCAATTTGTCGACAATGCTAACTCGTTCGTTACTAGAGGGCAAACGACTTCCAGGAGCAGGGGAACGAGATCAATAAAAGTTTCGACACGCTAATTGACGGTTTCGTTGAGTTTACAGCCCAGTTCTCTAGCTGGGGCAAGAATAAGGAGCAGGAATTGAACAATGATATTAAGGAAATAGACAAGCAGCTAGCGGAGCTGACACAAAAGTTGGCCGATTTGAGGACATCTCTAATCGCACTCGGTGTCGGTCTGGGAGTCGGGCTATCTGCAGCTGGTATTGGTCTTGCCCTGTCGGGACCTGTTGCCCCATTTATCCTGGTATGTATATGAAAAGCTTCCCCTTGTACTCGCTTCTTTGAGCAGTTACTGACCCAGGGAGATCGGCGGCCTGATTTTTGCCGGAGCAACAGCGGCTGCGGTGGCCGGCATCGCCATTGCTATGGGCGGTACGTCAGCTTTCTTGTTAGCCTAGTTGATTAAATGTGAAGCTTATCTCTACAGTCGTATCGAATCAAATTGAAGGGAAAAAACGGGAGAGACAGGATAAGTCGGACGAGATCGACAAGATTCGCCTAGCCCGACGTAATCTGGAGGATATGGGCAACTCGCAGCTGACGGTGTTCCGGGATAATGTGAAGGTCCTCCAGAGCTACTGGACTTCAATGCAGGCGGATGCAGAGGCGATCAAAGGCTGGCTGAAGAGTGGGGCCGATATGGCAGTACGAAACCCTTGAAGAATACGAACGACCCGTAAAAAGTTCCAGTGGCTAACCTTTCATATTCTCGATGTGTGCATGCAGAGTGTGCCCAAGTATATGAAGATTGCGCTCGATGAAGCGGTGACCGTCTGTAGGTTGCCATTTGCCCTCACACTCATCGCTCCCCTTCAGCTAACCTTGGTTACAGATGCATCCATGGCTCAGTATATGGATGAATATGCGAAGGGCACCAACCTATAGGACCTCGGCATATGGTCTAGTTAGTCTGCAGTGGTCAGGTCGATATCTTCTATGCTTCCTTGTGACTTTTTACAGAACTAATGATGACATAAATGGAAAATTATGGCGGGGTCGTTGAAAGCAGGAGCGCAGCTAGATTGTATCTATGAGCGATGAATTACTCTCCAGGCTTTACTATCCATATCTCTTCGTAGTCATACTTCAGGTATTGCCTAGCAACTGCCCACCGGTATACTCTTCCTTCATGACCTCAGCCTGATACACGCCGATTTGGAGATTAAAGTGTCTTTCGTTCTGAAACCTGTCTGTTTGCTGAAAACTAGAACCTCACCAAAAAAGCATTCCTTTAAAGGTTCTGGTTTGTACGCTATATACGCAGTATTATACTATCAACCTTGTATAACTACTAGAGGGCCCTGACGTATATCACAACAACCGAGGCATGTATGTAACACACTGGGGGGCTATGAGGATACCCCCTTTCACCAGGAGTCTCTGACCCTCCGTACTGACTTCGTCTAGCTTCATTGGTCACCCTTTTATCAAGGTGCAACATGAGAAACTATACAGAATTACAGTGCTGGACATAATTGTATACCAAAGCGTGTTTCGTTCGGAAAGCAGAGCAAAATATGGCTTTCAACATGGGCGTGAACAAGCGCGAGATAGGACATTACTAATCGGCCTGTAAGATGTCAGGATCAGCAGAATAGAACAGGCCGCAATGAAATGCTTGATGTAGGCAATTGGAAACTACTGAACTAGCGGTGACTCAAGCTTTATTGAACTATTCCCGATCGCCATTAGTGCTTATCTCAATATCGATGATGCCTAGTCTTCCAAGAACCTCTTTGTGCTTACGACTTTTGTTCTTTTCAGCAATGTATGTCTTTACTCTGTACACACGCGTTCTCCTACACTTAAAATCCTGAAGATATGTTCGCAGAAACCTCGCCTGACGCATTCTGGGGGATGCAAACTGCCAAATCCAAGTCAGTATGCCATGCTGCTTATTGTATGGGCAGCCACCAGCTAACATCTCGAAAGCTTTTGCGAGCAGGTCGGTAGCTACCAGAATGCCATGAGAACCTTGTATATGGTACTTGGTGCTAATACACATCGAGTTGGGAGGAATAGGATTATGCAGTGACAAGATACATCGCCGAGTTCGTCAACAGTTTGACCAACCTTGTTTACAGTAAGTTCTGATACTAATCTGCATCCCTTGCCAGTAAAGAGTCTTACCAGCAGTGCAGTATTCTACGCCATTTATGGACTCCGCAAACTGCGACAGAAATCGAACCACGATGTCTTTCGTGCCATCCCGTACTGGGGTTTGATGGCCGTTGGAATATGCTCTGCCGCATTTCATATTAGTCTCAAGTACCACACCCAGATGCGTAAGTTGCATTCATATTCAACATCGACTGTGATTCGAGTTAGCTTACCATCGCCATATGTTATGGTCATCAGTGGACGATCTCTCCATGCTCTTTACAACGACCCCAGTTCTACACCAGGTCTTGACCGTCAACGTCACCCGCAGAAATTCGCTTATGATAGCTATCCTACTATGGTCATCTCTTCTGAGCTTAGTTGTTTATCATGTCAGAACGGATGAGCTTTTTCTGCACTCATTGTCCTTTGCTGCCATGGTGATCGTCATTGGGATCCGAACTATGCAGCTTATCAACGCCCGGACACTTCCAGGCTCAGCGGCTCGGAAACAGATATGGGGGATGGTAAGATTCGGAGCAGGTGAGTTCTATCATCACCTTCCATTTGTGTATATATTGACGCACAGGATAAGTTATTTTCAACTTGGGATTCTACCTCTGGTTGATTGATACCTGGATATGTGCTTTTTTGAGAAGCACGCGGGCGAGGATTGGCCTTCCCTTGGCCTTTCTATTAGAGCTCCACGGTTGGTACGTCTGCACATGTTTTGATCTCACTTGTTTCCTTTTTTTCTTTCGTGCCCAAAGCTTATGCTAGAATGCAACAGGTGGCATATCTTTACTGGAATTGGCGCCTACATCTTCATTGCGGTGGTAGATCACCTCGTGTCTGGTGAGAGTCATGATGCTATCGAAGAGTCTTTTGCCTGGCCTGCTTCGTGGGCTTCGAGGTCAGTTTTCGCGGGAAGAGATCCTGAGGTGGCTCATAAGAAGCAAAGTTGAAGGTGCGACCATTCGTGTTCTAGACCTAGAGGTTGAGGTTTTGCCAGTACTCCCTCTGCATATCATCTCTACACTGTACGAATATCCTTTGCAGCGCTGAGGTAGTAGACTGCACTTCAGGGGAGAAGCTACTTTTAACATGCACTAACTTGGTCCGGTAGAAGACTTACATATCGCTCATAAGATAGTTCTCTATGTACGTTGTATTGATCTTCTATCAACAAATCATATGTCCTATTAGCTCTAGTTCCTGAACACCATTAGACCCTTTAATTTCAACCCCAGACCCCTTTAGTTTGGCAACGGCCAATCTTCAAAGAATGTAGTTAACCCCCGACTCATCGAACACGCCATGATACTGCCATGCTCCTCACCCTCATACTCATTCACAACGACAGTATGTAACCGCTTGGTACCCTTCAGCATCTTAACAAGATCAAGTGCATTATCGCCCATTCTCAAATCCGAAGCAATCTGCTTCCGCGCTTCATAGTGATCGAGAGGCTCGTTGTTCCACTGAGGTGGGCTTTGTTCATGAGACCCAAAGAACACCATCAGTGACGGGGCCTGCTCATCTGCCGTCGTCTCCTTCTCTAAAAATGCCTTGGCTTCATGCAATATACACCGGCTATTCCACCAAATCGAGGGACTGCTCGCGATGTAGCAGTCAAAGGACTGCGGACGTGTGAATAGTGCGTGCAGGGCAAATAACCCTCCGTATGAATGACCAAAGAGAGCCTCTCTTGAAAAGGACAATTTTGGGAATCGCTCCTTGATCGCGGGACGAACGGCGTTATCGATGAAGTCAAGACATAGATCCGCTCCTCCGTATCCGGGTATCTGCGCTTGTGTGGGTGGCGTTAGGTCTAAACTGCGGCGACGCGCATCGTATAGCTTTCCGTTTAATGGGTACCCGATCGCGACGACGATGCCGCCGCCGGCGAAGTGTGACGAAGCTGCGCGACGCCAGGCAGCTTCTGTCGCGCTGAGGAATAGTGCGTTTCCATCGACGATGTATCTGGCTTTTGTTAGCGAATATATCGGTTTAAATTTCACGCTGGTACTAACATGATCGGAAGTTGCTCGTTCCCAGTAGGGGGGTCATGACCTTGCCAATGCAGCGGCCAAGAGACTTGGATCAAGTGTGATTCACCCTGTCCATTGTCCAGGTAGAATTGCTCCGAGTTGGGAAGCGTGATTCCAGCTGGCTTGTCGCCCATATTCGCGGTTGAGATCTGTCGAGAGGGTCGCGTGAAGCTGGAAACAAGCTGCGCGCGTGGTGGAATAGAGACACGGAGAAAGTTGTGCTGGCTGGTCGGGACGAAAGTATTTTTGAGAAATCCCCTCAGAAGGGGGGGCTTAAGGGAGACCGAGGCCGCAGCCAGCGTTCGGGTCCACATACTGCAGACGAGGGGCCAACGACGGACTGCTATACTGGGTGTTTGCTCCTTATCTGATGAGCCCAATGTCCGACGCACTAACTCTTAGTGCCGGCGGGGGACAAACGGACACCCAATCGCCTCCAAGGCCGGCTATTTAATCAGATCAGATTAGATCATGGTGGTCCGGAGGAACTCTCACGGCGTCTCGTATCCAGTGGGTTCGTATGGGTCTGAGTGAGCTCGACATGGTAATTGGTTGGAATTCCTGGTCTCCGGAATCATATCCTTGGTTTCTGGTAGAAAATATGGGCTTTCATTCATACAATTGTTGCAACTTTGATCAATTGGCCATTCAAGCCGTTGGCCTCCTGCATGTTAGAAAATCTTTCAAGGACTTCAACTGCCAAATTCCTTCCGGATCGACCCGAGTCCAATCAAGGAGAAACACGGCATGTAGGGCGAAGAAAATTCTATGGCTGGATACTCTTGGGATTCAACTAACGGGGATTAGTGACTTGGCAGTGGGGCTCATAACATTGGGTTTGTCATGGGGAGAATCTTTACGTGAGCTCCCATACAGAGTAAGGGATCAACCCTATGGCTAAGGGGAAATGTAGCTATAAAGACCCCCATGACTTAGCTTCCTAAGGTCCAACTACGTTGACTAATCCCATACGCAATATATTCATGATGGTCTCGGCCCAGAGCGATGATCTCTTCGTGATACTTGCGAATGCTAGGAGACTCTCAGGTTGAATTTGGATCTCAGTCTGTATTCGAAATAGGTAAATTGCACATAAGGCTGGACGTAAATCTGTGTGTGGCATGGTAGTGACTGAAGAGGCTGCTGATTGTGTGCGGGCGTAGACTACCTTTCAGTGCCAAGTCCTACCTTTAAAGGGACCATTTTCCAATGCGATTTTAGTCATTCACAACAATCACATTCCAGCCCCCTTTGATGTTTGATCTTGTACTGGGGTAGGCTATGATGGTTGTGGTGCATGCCATGCCCAACAACAGGTATATAGAAATCTTGGGAGTTGTATGGACTCATATTTCCGAAGTAGACCCGGACAAGCCTTGGCAACAGTCATTCAGCAATTATGTAGGGATCTAGTATATGCAATACACATGACTTGGCTAGACAGAAAACCAACACGGCGTGAAGAAAATGCGCTCTTCACAGAACACACGCTGAAATTCATATATATTCAAGGTACGGAGATAGGAGCAGACACCCAGTTGAAAGTGTAAGCTACCAACAGCCGTGAAATAGCTGAGACCACCAAATTTGTTACATTAATCGTAGACTTGACTTCCTTCATGCAAGTATTGGACCAGTACCCTGGATGGAAGAATGGGTGAGAAGTTTTCCGCTCTCGGCAAATGTTGGGCGGATGGTTGCCACGGCCATTTTTAGCTGCTTCGAGCGGCAAGATCCTTTTCTAATTACCGAATTTGAATGCGTAAATTTCGCCTGGTCCAGCCAAGCGCGTTATCAGTGTTGAAGTGGATCACAAGGGATCCTGGAGGGTTTAAGGGTCTGGGCGTAATGTTAGAACGACACGATACATACAGTACGTGACCATACCATCCAATACCATACGTAATACCTGACCAAACGGAGCCCTAATCAGATGCAGCGACTCCAATCCCGGGCCCCTTGGCATCAATATTGCGTGCTCTTGGCTGTTGCTCGCTTGAAGAATCCGTTCGGATCTGATAACAATCGAGCGTCGGACTAGGTTCTGTCCGAGGTCGGCACATTGCATCACAAAAGGAATAGAACGGTCGAGTGGAGGCGCGATGTGTCATGCCCAGAGAACTAGACATTGCTTGCGTCTGATGGACTTTTGCAGGCGGGAGCAGAGTGCCGCCGGAGCTTAGACTCAAACGCATGAGTAGAGATCCCGGCGAAGATTGTCTTTTCATCTCTCCATGTTTGTGTGGCTGCTTGGTATCGTTGCTCGAGATAGAGTAACGACAAACCTCCCAAGGCATCATGGGTACTGCATCTGAAGCGTCTAAGGACGCAGAGGCGCCTGCGAAGCAAAGTGTAAGTTATTCCCTAATCTATTCTGCACGATGTGCTTCAACTCATCGCGATGTCCTTGTCCACAGCTTATGCGGCGTGCCACCTCGTTCGGTCGTTTGCTGGTCTATGGCAACCCCTCATCATCCGACCTAGCCCTCCTCTTCGTCGGTTTTATTACTTCAATCGCCTCCGGAATTCCCTTTCCTATTATGTCAATTGTTTTTGGACAGCTCGTAGACGGACTAAACTCATCAACGTGCAACGTCACCCCCTCCAACGCCGACTCCTACCAAGCGGGAATCAACGATAAAATTCTGCTGATTGTATACATCGGTATTGCCTATTTCGCTCTTATCTACATTTACGTCCTTTGCTGGAATCTCTCTGGCGAGCGTCTAGCCCAGCGTCTGCGAGAAAAATATTTCAGCGCTATCCTGCGACAAGATGCCGCATTTTTCGACAACCTGCCCGCCGGAGAGGTGTCTTCACGCATCACCGGGGAAATCGCCGTCATACAGCAAGGCTCTTCCGAGAAGGTCGGCATTGTGATCAACAGCGTCGCATTCTTCATCACCGCATACATAGTTGCCTTCATCAAGGACCCGAAACTGGCGGGCATGCTGGTCTCCCTCACCCCGGCGTACCTGATCATGTCTATCGGCGGAGGGTATTTCGTGCAAAAGTTCTTCGGCCGCGCTCTGGAGGGTATGGCAAAGGCCTCATCGGTCGCGCTGGAAGCCTTCTCGAATACAATGGTCGTGCAAGCTTTCTCGGCGAATGCACGCCTGGAGGAGAAATTCGTTGAAGTCTTGCATCATGCTTTGTCGGCCGGCGTGTGGAAGTCCATTGCTGCAGCCACTCAGGCGGGTCTTCTATACTTCATAGCCTTTTCGGCCAATGGTCTTGCCTTCTGGCAAGGATCGCGTCAAATCGCAGACGCTGTGGAGTCTGGTGGCGATGGAATCACGGTGGGAAACACCTTCACGGTTATTCTCATTCTTGTGGATGGTAAGTGTATCAATCGCAGTGCGCTTCGTGGATTTCAGTCATGCTAACTAACATCGTCCCTAGCATCTTTGATTCTCAGTCAGGCCGCTCCCTTTTTGCAAAGCTTCGACGCCGCCGCCGTCGCGTTCGGCAAGCTGGAAGCCGATATTGACCACCCGACTACCATTGACGGCACCTCTGAGGATACTGGTCGTGTGCTGCCAGAGGTTACGGGAAATGTGGAGTTGAAGAACGTTTTATTCACGTTCCCATCCCGACCGGACAAGCCCGTGCTCCAGGACCTCTCGTTGACCTGCCCGGCTGGTCAGCAGACAGCTATTGTTGGACTTTCAGGCAGTGGCAAGTCTACCGTCGCCGGCTTGATCACCCGGTTCTACAATGTGGACGAGGGCGCGGTACTGCTAGATGGCCACGATGTCAAGGACCTCAACGTGAGATCTGTCCGTAGCCATATCAGTCTTGTACAACAGGAGCCATGTCTTTTGGACCGTTCAATCCTTGAAAACATCGCCCTGGGCCTCATCAACTCCCCCAGACATGATCACCTGCATTCCATCCTAATGGGCAGCGTTCTCGCCGACGTCGCGGCAGCTGTGCGAGATGGCCAGGATCTGGTGACGGCTTCTCTGGCGCAAGGGGATGGCGCACGAGAAATCGTGGAATTGGTCCTGCACGCTGCTCTCTTGGCCGATGCGAACGGGTTCATTGAGCGCTTGGATGAGGGCTTTGGAACACTAGTTGGGTCAAAGGGAAACCTCATTAGCGGTGGACAGAAACAACGTATCTCCCTGGCGCGTGCTCTGGTGAAAGACCCGCGTATCCTCATCCTGGACGAAGCCACCGCCTCGCTCGACTCGGCGACGGAGGCGCGTATCCAAGAGGCGCTAGATAACGTGGCGATCGGCCGGACTGTGATCACCATTGCCCATCGTCTGTCAACTATCAAGAATGCTGACAACATTATCGTCATGCGCCAAGGAAAGCTGGTGGAACAAGGAACTCACCAGCAACTGCTCGAGGCTAACGGTGCTTATGCTGAGCTAGTTCGTCTCCAAAACCTCAACGTCCACGGTGGGCAAGATGATGAGGAGACGGAAGTGAGCTCTGCCCGTTCTAACTCATTGGTGCCAGTTATCACCGAGAAGACCGGAGCTCTTGAGACATCGTCTGTAACCGATGCAATTGACGAAGAAAAGACCAAGCCTGCGGAGACTGCGGAGCCAGAGAGTGCGGTCGAGGAAAAGCGAAGCTTTGGATCAACCATCGGCTCAATGGGCTCCCTCTTCCGACCGTACACATTCGTGCTGCTCCTAGCAGTCGTTGGTGCTGTGATCATCGGAGGTACCTATTGTGGATCATCGGTGATTTTCGGCAACGTCGTGGGCAAGCTCAGTGGCTGCGAGGAGCCTGAATCCATCCGTCATGCCGGAGAGCTTTTTGGACTCCTGTTCTTTGTGCTGGCCATTATTGAATTCCTTGCTAATTTCGTCAGCTGGTCCCTGTTTGGCTGGGTGGCTGAGCAAGTGATCTACAAGGTGCGTGTACTATCGCTGCGGTCCATCCTCGAGCAGGACTTGGCCTGGCACGAGTCCGCAAATCAGAACCCGTCACTATTGCTGTCGTTCATTACAAAGGATAGCAGTGCATTGGGTGGCTTAACCGGCTCTGTGGTCTGCACTATCCTATCGGTGCTGGTGAGTCTCGTCGCGACTATTACCATGACACACATCATTGCCTGGAAGATTGCACTGGTATGTCTCTCCGTGATCCCTCTGTTGCTGGGCGCCGGCTATATGCGAGTCACCACGCTGGCCAGTTTCGAGGAGCGACACTTGGAGGCCTTTGCCAATTCCGTGGGCATCACCGTGGAGGCCGTCAACTCAATTAAAACCATCATGTCACTTTCACTGGAGCACGAGGTGCTCGGCACATACCGTCGATCCCTCTCCGCCCCAATGCGACAAATCGCTCGACAGAGCGCCTGGGCAAACCTATGGCTGGCCGTCGGGTACGGCCTGAGCAACTTCCTCTATGCACTGGCATACTGGTGGGGCTCAAAGCGAATCATCGCGGGTGAATACACCCAGACGCAGTTCTTCATCGTGCAGCTAGCACTGCTTGTCAGCTCCCAACTGTGGGGACAGATGTTCGCCCTCGCACCCGACGTGTCGCGCGCATTCCAGGCCACACGGCGGCTGCTCAACCTGCTCGATCTGGGGTCGACGAAAAAGTTGTCCGCGCCGCTCCAGCGAGCCGGGGATGTCGAAGCCACGGCGCCTCCCCGCGAGAAGACATCCTCCGCTGAGTCCCGCGACGGCATCAGTGTTGTCTTCAAGCAAGTTCGCTTCTCATACCCGGCGCGCCCCGACACCCAGGTGCTGCATGGCCTGGATTTGAGCGTCCAGCCGGGACAATTCGCTGCGCTCGTCGGGCCCAGCGGGGCTGGCAAGTCCACGATAATCTCACTCGTTGAGCGACTATACGGACCCAACTCTGGAACAATCGAGGTTGACGGCCACAATATCGCCTACAGCGACGGTTCGTTCCGCGATGATATTGCCTACGTTCCTCAACAGAGTGTGCTGTTCGAGGGGACGATCCGGTTCAATCTGACTCTGGGCGCCAGGCCGGGTCAGACAGTCACCCAGTCGGAATTAGAGGACGCGTGTAAACTGGCCAACATCCATGACACGATCATGCAGCTGCCTGATGGGTATGATGCCTACTGTGGGCCAAACGGTGACCGGCTTTCTGGAGGCCAGAAGCAGCGATTGGCGATTGCGCGCGCGCTCATCCGCAAGCCTAAGCTGCTGTTGCTGGACGAGTCCACGAGTGCGCTCGATGCGGAGTCGGAGAGACTGCTGCAGGACGGGCTGGAGAAGGCCACGAAACATATGACGGTTATTGCGATCGCGCATCGACTGTATACTATCCGGAAGGCGGATGTGATCTTCTTGATTGAGGATGGTCGCTGCGTTGAGAGAGGAACTCATGCACAGCTGATCGAGCGCAGCGAGAGTTATCGTGTGAATGCACTCAACCAGGCGGTGGATGGATGAGGGTCTCGATTTCAGTAGGGAGTTATATTCGAAGGAGGTCGTTGGCCCTTTCTTGGGCTATATGGCCATACAGCTACTAAAGTCTTAAAATTATATAGATCTCTTTGTCTGCATCATTCTTATTCGATCTTAATTATTATAATCATTACAAAATTCTATTATCGTTCTACGTGTTGCAACCTCTTCCAATAATGGCATTCAGTGTCTTGTTGCTTTGGATTGGAATTTGATCCCCAGAGGATTCTTACACTGATCCCCTACAAGAAATGCACCCTTGTTCAGCCATCAATGGAGATATTATATAGACCAAGAGACTTTCAAGCAAGATAGGAGAATGTGGAGCATTGTGCATGGAGATATTCATGATTGAAATTTCAGTAAGTTCCACACGTAGAGGATTATCTGGAACATATCTAAAACAATATAAACGACTGAGTTTTCTAATGCGAGGGTACTTAGAACATGAAAATAATTAAAGGCAAATTACCTCCCAAGAGCAGTCACCACATTAAGCTCGACAAGAGCGACCATCCACACCACACACACAACCCACCAGACCTACGTCCAACGCATCCCCGACCCACAAAAGAGCATCAGAACACAACACCCTTCGTCTGCGTCATGTTCTTCAGGTTCATGTTCCGTATCATGAACACCGCGACGAAGGCAAGAGCCATAAGCCCAGTGCCCGCTGCCAACATCCTGGTCTGGGCATAGCCATAAGCCTTCTGGATGGCGATTCTCTCGGGACTATTGACTGCATAGCTGAGCTGCACTGGCAAGCTGGCATAGATACTGGCCAGGTCCGGTAGCGCAGACTCAGGGAGATAGCGCACAAGCGCGGTCTCGAAGGTGTTTGTCCAGATGGCACCGGAAATAGCATTTCCCACTGCACCGCCGATACCACCGGAGACGAAGAGCACGGCCATTGCGGCGGCGACGTGTTGGTGGTCGACAGCGGCGAGCACGGCGAGCTGCATGCAGAGGATGAAGACGCTACCACCGACGGAGATGAAGATCTCGCACATGACGATGTAGCCGATGTATCCGTTTGGTTGGCGGAAGTGGATCATGAGACCCTGGGCGAAGATGTAGAGAGGCACGCCGATGATCAGGAGCCATCTGAAGTAGCCGGTTCGGCGGATCAGATAGCCGACGATGAACAGCAGCACGCCCGAGACGACCTGGAACGTGCTGTTGACGTATCCTGCCTCGGCGACGCTGAGATTGTTGACCACCTGGAGGAAGGAGGTGAAGTAGCTGTTCCAGCAGTAGTAGGCCATCATGTATACGAAGTCGAGGAGGCATGCGCCCAACACGGTCCGGTTGAGCAGGTAGGTATGTTTCATGAATGGTACGGGAGCCAGGTACACTTGATAAACGGCGAAGAAAATAAGGAGGACAAAGCCGACTACAATCATGGCAATAATGTAGTCTGACTTCCAGCCGTCTGGAGCAGAGCGGGCGAGTGTGAATGGGAGAAGGAACACGGTAAGACCGGCGGCGAACAAGATGACACCCGGCACTATTAGCAAAAGGAAGTTAGCAACTGTAAGGCTTTGAGGGAGGGCTAGTTTGGCCACTTACGATCAAACTCTACAAGGTAGTGTATTATGTTCTGTACCAGGGTTCGGCCACTCCTTTCGTGTTTTACAAGACCTTTCTTCTGAGCCTTGCGCAGGTTGATCTTCAACACCAGATATAAGGGTAAGGCGACCACGGGTATAATGATAGCAAAGCAGCCGAAGCCCCATCGCCAGTTGACGTGTGCTAAGAATTCTTCGGCTGCTTTGGATCCAGCAAACGCAGTGATCATCCATGGAGATGAGGTGAAAGCGAATGCCAAACCTCGATTCCTCAGGTTGGTTACGTCGGCTGCAAGGACATCCACGCTATAAGTCATACCTCCAAACCCAACTGATTGGAATACCTGGTATCCGTATGATGGTTAGTAAATCCAAGGGCTCCAATAGATCAAAAGAGGATCATATTACCTGTGCTGCGCAGAAGGTAGGAAGGTTGTTAGATGCCGCCATAAGAATCAGACCCAATGTGGCAATTACCAACATGAAGAGGAAGCCTTCAGCACGGCCCCAGACGTCCAGCATCTTTGCCATAGGGATATACACCGCTGATGTCATGGCACTTGCTACAATGTCGATGACAGTCAACAGGGAATGAGATTGGAAACTACTCGTGGCATAGGGTGTCAAGCTGGCGATAATTGAGGCCTTAAATCCATTAGCCAGGACATAGATCCAGATGCTATCGAGAACGGTTTGTATTAGTTATATGCAAGTACAGCAGAACGTGATGGAGGTTAGAAATACATTATCAGGACAGCGGCTAGCGCCGTCTTGGACCAAGCCAGAGTAACAGCCTCGATATCCTTGACACCACGCTGTGCACCTTCGCTGGGTAGTGATCTATCATCATCGCTACTTTCCGTGTTATTTTGAGGTGAGCCGGTGCCAGCCTCCTTGTCGTATGGGGCTGCATTGACGGCTACCGGAGTTTCGATATCTTCCACGGCTGAAGCGTCAGGATTGCTACTGGACGTCTGACGTCCAACAAGCTGTTGAAACCTAGTTCCGATTGCCATCGTTGTTGGATTGACCCAGTGAAGACGCAAGGAGCAGGCAACGGAAAGCGAATGATAAAAGAGCGAGGAGCCGAAGCTTTTAAGCTGGTGTGCAGACCCAGCCGAACGGTAGCCCTTGCAGCTTCAAGGATCAGCTGGTACGTCAAAAAAAATAGAATTTTAATCTCATCTGATAAAAAGTAAGATTAGCCGGGTGGTCCATGTTCACCGAGATCGGCAGTTTGGGTACTGGTTCGAGAATCAGGTCATACGGGGCGAACCGGGGAGACCGTTCGGAAATTTCTTGGGTCAAATTTATCTGATTGATTGATTAGATCCGAGTTCCTAGGCAATTAGCAAACAGAAGCTTGGATGTGGGGTGACAATAAGTCAACTGATTTGACGCTGGCTGGTCTTCCATATGTGGCGTGTATCCATGCACATTTCCCACATGGATCTCGACTTGGCTTCTCACGCATCGGAATTTACCTTCCGTGCGCAGTCTACTGTCTTTGATAACATGAAATCTGTACACAGCAGAAGGGAGCTACAGGGGCCTCCCAGCTTGTCTCGACGCATGTTCACACAAGGGCCTTAAAAGTAATGAAAACAGACGCTAGCTGGGCGAACACCAAACAAAAATGAGAAACGAAGAAAAATGAACAAGCAGGTAGCGTGTATGAAACATTCTAGCATGTTTCTGTGATAGGTTGACATACAATGCTGTTACAACTTAATACGAGCAGCCAAGTCCTAAGATTACGCCTAGCTCCAAGCTAACAGCGCACTATTACCAGGCTGCCTTGATATAGCCCAGGTTGCTGGAAGAGTCTCACCTAAAGTCGCACAATACTTAGTCATAACTGGTGGTAATTAGGGCTATAGAGAATTCTGCGATGTTACTGTTCTGTGATCCGGGTACTACAGCGTTCCAAGTTCATAACACGCAGCCAAGCTGATTCAAAGCCCAGGACAGAGCACTACTGACCTAATTCCAGCGGAGGGCCTTGGCAGATTGCACCATTCGGCCTTGGCTAATAGCCGAGCAGAAGAAAGGGAGATTCTGAGAGAGGTACTTTGCCCCAACGAGGGGTGATGAAAAACCTGTTGAGCTATCACGTCTAGATTTGCCGAGGGCCTCATTTGACATTATTTGTCGTGGTCAAGGTATTTCATTGATCGTTAGAAGGTTTTTGTAGCCCATATATCCCAGGCTCAATTGGCTTGAAAAAAAGGATTGGGAACAACTATTGTACAGGAACCAACGACACCCATTCATCCTTCGTAATCTGATACCGCACTTCGCCTTCTTCAATGCCAGGAGGCGGGTTATCGTACTTGTTGTGAAAGGTATAGGCATGTTTTAGCCCACAAGCTGCCATGACCGCCCGAGAAGCCACATTCACGGCCATCGTCTCGCCAAACACCTCAGTTAGACCTAATTCCCGGAAAGCGTACCTCAACAACTCGCGCGATCCTTCCTTCGCGTAGCCCTTCCGCCAAAACTTCGGTAAAAGACGGTACCCAAACTCTGCTCGCTCACTGCTGAATTCCTCTGTGCCTTCGCGTTGACTAGGAGCCAGTACCCACCACCCAACAAACTCGCCGCCGGTGAAACCGACCCAACACCCGAAGCCGGGTACGAGGGTTGCAGCATGGAGGAGCCATTTGTGAACCTCGATGGCTTGGTTGTGGTCAAGTGGCGTTCCAAACCCGATGTATTTCATGACTTCCGGATCTTTGTCTAGCATCATGGTGAAGTCGAGGTGCTCGGGGCCGAGGGGCACCAGTTCGAGGCGCTCAGTGCGCAACGCTACTTGGGTCTTGGTAGCCATGGTAGGACGTATATTTTGAGCTAGCTATGTGCAGAGGCTCTGTTCTTCTTGCAGATATGGTTGTACAACTCAAGCCTTTGCGCATGTTCACTACCCCCTTATATACTTACGATTTGGCTAAGGATTCGGAGCACGTTTACAGGTTTGCTAAGCCCCAGTCTGACTGAGACGGCCTCACCTTGTACTGTAAAGAAACGACAGTAAGCTCAATTCTACTGTTGATCTACTCCAAGTGGGTAGTAAGTCATGCTTGGAGCCAAGCCATTCTGGATAAGGGATGTATGTTCATGTCCATGTGCATTCAGCTATTGCGGTGCTCATTGGCCCTCGTCGACGATCTTACCTGCATTTCTTGCAGCCGTCGATTAACCCACAGGGACAGAACCAGATAAGATTCAGCGATACCGCTGGCGGTCGTCTTTTTCACTCCCTAGGAATGGGTCAAACATCTCGCTACCCATGTATACACTACGGCGCCAAGGGTCTGCAGGAGATGACGCTCTGTTTGGTTGGTAAAAATGCCGTAAAACCATGGACTGTGTTACCTTGCGTGATTGATAAGGATGATCAACATACACTTTCCCAGGTCAGACGATACGGTCGAAACCTGTGGACCAGTGAAGAGGACACGCTTGGTAGGACAAGGGCCTCGGACCCATTCGAGCTCTTAGTAGCAGTTTAGCACTTCCAAATCAAAGGGTGCTGCCACAGCCATTCCAGATTTACACAGGCTCCCTACTACTATGTAGCCTCTGTTCATACGGCGTTGTTCAGCCTTGGAAAAGTACTGCAGTCGATAACGAAGCCAGGTTACCTCTTAGAGCAGAAAATAGTGGACAGCTTTCGAGATCAATATTGCATGCTGTACGGAGCATATGAGACTGAATACAAGTGAGAGCAGGTGATGATTAAAAGAGCCATCGTGAGTGGAACAATATATGGAGTAGTTGGAATTGGCAAAAAGTCAATTTGGCCAAGATTGGTACTGTTTCAATATGACCCGATACCATACAGTTTGTCATTTACATATGTTATTTACTATCCTGACAATACCATCTTGGCACTAAGCCGCCGGCATCAGATTAGATGGATCGATAAGATTAGACTAGAAAGGCCCGGCCTTGGCAATTAGGCCTATCTTGGTACGGACCTCACAGGATCGAGAATTGAAGGATTCAACCCCTGCAACATGTGCTAAAGCCTGTACGAAGGATGCAGTCTACGGAATACTTCCGTAGGCCTTGTCTCCTATGTTATTTCATGCGAGAAATAAATGTAACGCAACCCCCACTGCTTATCTCTTACTGAGCACTAGTGTATATAGAACAAGAGTATCAGTGCTACACTCTTAGTAAAAGAGCTCTACGGATTAGTAAATTTTTGGGGTAAAGGATCCCCAGGAGTTCTGGGGATGGAGAATTGGAGTAGGCAGTGGATCCTTGAGTACAGTGGTACCATATTACTGTACCCTTTTTGACCGCTGAAAAATCGTAAATTCGTAATGATTTGCTTATGCTTGGCAACCCTATGCCCAGGATGCCCAGAGGCTCGGCCCCGTCTATTATAGGCTGAGGTTTTTACGCGAGCGCTCGTGTGCAACGCTTTAGACTTTTTTCCCTCTATATGAAATTATATGCCAGGGATCGCTGCTACCAATTACTGAAATAGGTAGACCTATCCCACCATCTTATACTGGTTCATGTAATCTTGTTTAGTGGTATCAATATAATTAGGTAGAGGTAACATGCGTAATGAGTCTGTTTTCGTTATCGCACAGGGTTTAACAGGAATATGATTGCTGTGAGAATCAGTTAGCTTTCTGTCGAGCGAATGGTCCGTGATTATGTAAATCTTTTGCACTATTTTCTATCAGTTTGCTTAGAAAAGGCTCCTTACTTTCCTTCTTTTTCTATAATTTTCTTTCTTCTTTTTTCTTTTTTTTTTTTTTTTTTTAAGAAAACTCATTAGTATGCCTCGTGCAAAACGTTTTTTTTTTTTTTTTTTTTTTTGGCACCGTATCCCGATGATGTCAGGCTTGAACCCGTTCGGTGAGGCTTCGGAGGCATGCTGAGTCCTGACTCTACCTGACCCGCAGTACCCGCTTGCGGCTTTTGCCGCTTTTGCGGTACAGATCGTGCGAATAAAGTCGACGTAGCGAGGTCGGTTAACTTGTGGTGGGGTCCAGTGTGTCTGTAAAATTTTTTCTGCCATGCGAACTAGATTCATGGTGATACAGGCACCGGTGCTCTTGCTGCAGGGGACCTAGCGAGTCCATCCCTAGGGTTTTCGCCCTTTGTGCTCACCCTCTAGTCCACCACGAGGCCTCTGTAATAGACCTTGGACCTCGATATGGTAAACGGGGAATGTAAAATCCCTTATCTCTGAGATCCGCGCGTACTTTATCAGCCTTTCGCCCTTTGTCCAGGTAGCAATCACTCGATCACGGATGACCGTGCCCTGAATGACCGACGTTGTTTCCAAGCATGAGCAAGGCTCCATGTGTACCTGAAGTACTGGATTATGTCCCATTTCAAGGTTCATAGTAACATTGCTCCTCTGTCACTAAAGAGACAGGGGCTTTATTTTGAAGATACAGCGTTCTAGACAAAGGACTATATATCTACACGCGACACAATGTTAAGCAACAAAGTGTAGGCATTTCCGCGTCAAAAGCTGTGCGATATCACCGCCCATGCTTTGTTGAATAGACGCTCTTCACTCTTTGGGAATCGTTGTAACCATTACGGCTTGTCAATTTACAGTATTTTAGCTGTCCACAGAACGATTCAATAATTGAACAATTTGATTCTTTTGAGCGGTGAAGTCTTATAGACCGACGTGTTCCCAAATATAAGCTAAGCCAGGACCTGCAACTAGCAATCTAGATGACGATAACTCCAAAATAAATCAATGCCGTTATCATCGCAAACTTAGTAGATGACCGGAGCATCCGGTGTGTGAATTACTGGCATCTCCCCCACAAACACCAGTGCCAGTGTGTTTTGTATTTCCTCGTCACGCATCTCATCAAGGTATGTGCGTTCCCAACTGATATTGTCTTTTGAAAGCAAGGGGGTGAGAATGTTCTTGGCATACGCATCCTTTGTTTCGGGGTTGGGAACGAACTCGCAACTCCAGATGAGCATTTTTTTGTCTTTGGAATCCCACTGTTTCGGGATCAGTGCTATAGATTCTCCTAGATAAATGACTCCGCGGCCTTCAGGAAGTCGAAATTTGATTGGGTCGTTTGCGCGCTTCAGCAATTCGTTGCAACTCATTGTGAAAGAGTATTTGCCCTTATATTCTTTCCTGGTAAATATAATTTCTTCAGGAAACAAGTTCCGAGCCAAGAAGTTGATATCATGCACATCGCTCAGAGGTTTCAAGGCCTTCAGGCGAGCTACTGAAGTTTCAGCATTGACAGACACACGAGAGAGGCAAATGCCATTTCCCTGGGACAGTCGAAATGTTCCACATACCCACGTCATCAAGCTCTTTACTGTCAGCTGAAGGTTTTGGCTCACTAAGACAATGATTCGGTCATGTAGAGCAAGAAGTAACATATATTCCCTTGATATGCATTGTACTGTAGATATGATCAGATATTGATACCGAGCAACTATTTCACTCGTTAACTCACGGTGTATGCTGCAACCAAGTATGTGTTCTTCGGGCCTGGCCAATTGGGTCAAAAGTTCCATCAGATAAACCAAACCACCACCGGCCGAATTTTCAAGTCGTTCTCTGCAAGTTGCTACATCGACATGATATCGGGTTCTCTTTAAGGTCGTTCTGTGAAGCGGTAAAGCAACCTTCTCGAGGTATTCCGGAAATTCCCACCGATAAGTGGTTGTGTAGTGCCGGCTGTTATCCCCGTCGCTTATATTTCTAAAGCTATCTAAATCTTTCAAACTGTTATTTCCTTCTGAACTGAAGCAGAGTGTAGCAAAAACGTCAGAAAGGGCTAGTGATGGGAGAGAAATAATTTACCTTCTTGACTGAGCTTGATCATTCTCAGGACAGTCGGCGCATCGGAGCAGGGTCCCAGAATCTTCACCGATGTCAGTGCTGGAGCGTCCTTTTTTTTTGTCAAATTCCTTCACAACCCTAGCTAATCTATCCTTGTATTCTCCTGTCAGAAGCAGTTCCTTATACTTATCAGGATCTATTTGATCCTCTTTGGCTTCTTCAAAAAGTGACTTGGCTTTTCCAAAGACTCTCACGGCTTCTGGTAGTGACATAGACATGATGCATAAAAAGGCTATTACACCAGTCTTGGTTATTCGAGAATGGAAAATGAAAAGTAGTCAGTTTACCTCTAGGGTTTGAGCAAAGCGATCACCATGGAATAGTAAACAAGATCTTAGAAAGTAGAATCGGGAGAAGAATATATAACCACACTTTTTAAGTTACCAGCTTCTATTCATCATCTTCTATAGGAGCTGCCCTGCTAGTACGGGGCTCACCGAATAACTGCATGTTGAATTCCAGTTGTGACTATGCAACCTCATACTAGATCAATCACAGCTAGGAACTTTCAATAATATTTTTTGGTATTCCCCTACCACTGGTCTATTGAGTATGCCTGTCGGCATTACTCGGTGTTGATCTGGATTATTCCACCCTGAAATCGCAAGGAGGCCAGTATAGTAAGATGAAGTGGCAATGTATGCACACTCCCATGGAACATACCTAGGATAGTTGTCCAACAATAAATCCAGCCGGGAATTTACCACACCGATGAAACATATGCCGCAGCGAACAAAGAACCCTCAGCCTTATCGGGGTGGGCCATTCCATGTAGTCGTTGTTTAGACGTACATCTTACTCGGCATATTCGGGAAGTTGGTTCACACCTGCAACACCTTGATGAGTGTGTTTGCGCATCATCTATTATTAGTCATTGGCCTTCATAGTATCACCCAAGGACCAACAACCATCCTTTCCGGAGCATATGATGGATCCAAGATGACGTATCATCAGCAGTATCACGGGCTATCCAAATTTCCTCGAGAAGCTCAAGAGCGTGGAGGTTCGCCGGCAATCGATTCATAGAATACAAAGCGCGAAGTCGATTCCGAACATCATTTCTCAGCCTGTTATCTTCTCTTTTTAATTCTGAGCCAGCTGTGAGAATTGGGAGAGACTGGAAGTTCAGATAATTTGAGGATGCTGGGATTTGAAGAAGATGATCGATAGTTTCTAGAGCATAACGATGGATCAAAGGTTCCAGATCAATCTCCTCGAGACACGGGTTCGTGAAGGTATCATTCCATCCGCAGATCCGATATAGCAGAATTAATCCATGCTTTCGTAGTGACTCGTACAGAAGCGTCAAGGTAGGCTCGGTTGATGGTGCGCTCCACAGGTACAGCTGTTTTTCTAGTAGTGTCTCTCGGGTGAACGATCGACGTCCTGAATGGAGGAGCTGTCGACAGTATCGGCCCAGGTTCCCCAGAATGAAGATAAGGTCTGTACAGAACCCGTACATTGGATGATGCCAATGTCCAATTTGTTGCACGGCCAATGATAGGCTTGGTGTATCTAGATCTTGTTGTTCGTCTGGATGCACGAGGTACGAACACCCCATATCCCAATACAGATACATACCCAGGCAAAGTTTAGAAAATGGATTTAGATCCCAAGGATGCGACGTATCCTCGAGCATTTTATGAATCAACGTGCGTGCGGCAAGCAGATGCCATTTCCCAAAATCAGTCATATCCCGATCAGCTCCATGCGATAGCGCCAGTAGCAACGCGGTAAGCATTGACAGTAGTGGTCGCGTCTGCCCAGTCCCCAACTCTTGTCGGAACGATGCCAGGGCTTTCCCTCTCTCCTCGAGAGCGATGCGTGCCACTTCTGCAGAGAAATACTGTTCATGACGGGCGCTTACGGACTGGATGATATGCACCAGGGCTGGAGATTCCTGTATGTATTCCAACACAGGGAAGGAGAACGGATTGTTTTCAGGATCAATCACTAGTATTTGGCACACTCTTTCTAGCCAGTATTGCAGGAGTCGCCGATTGACGATGGTGTCCACATGCGATGAGTACCAACGCGTCTCGATTTGCCACTGCGATAGGCGAGGCGTCGAAGAGCAAATTAAACCGCGACGGACGCAGCGCAAGCATACTGGAAAAGTCTCGTCACATTTGACTCGCCTTGCTTTGCACTCTCGGCATCCTAGTTTGCTTTTAGGCCTTCGCCTTGGCGCGGTCGGCTCTTCGTCTTGAGATCGTTCTTGTCTCGTTGGGGACAAGCATTTGACCGGCTCAAAGCGTACGCGGAAGAACGACATCGTTGCAGTGGCTAGTTCTCGTCCGTGGCCTAGCTGCGTATGGTGTTACTTGCAGGACAAGTGTCTGTGGCGAAAAGAATAAATCATCACGGCAAACGTGGTTGCGATCGGAAACGACCTCGTCTTGGCGGCCCACAGTGGTCGATCATCTACATCGTGTTTTATGAGAAGATATATACAGTAAGAGGAAAGAATGTCTGTTCGAAACTCCCTATAATAAAATGGACAAGTTCCCCATCACTCGTATCTCGATAAGGCACTACGCAAGCCAGGAATGAATAACACCCTGAGCAGCCTCCCACAACCAGGCATCGTGCAATTTAGCCGGATGATCAAAGCCATGCTCGCCATCCCTAACAACAAGCTGGAACCGCAAGTTACAATCAACCTCCTCAATCTTATCCCTCAGTATATAGCTCCCCTCAACAGGAACAACAGAGTCATTGCGTCCGTGAAGCACCAGAACTCCTCCTCTTGGGAACCTAGCACCTGCATCAAGTCTCTCAAGAGGATAAAGTTCAATAGCATCACCCGGAAAGAACTGCCCAAAAAGCCCATGCTGACAGACCGAAAACATCAATTGCGTTCTCTTCGCATCTGTAGGTGCCGAAACGACAACCTTCTTACTAGTGGCTTCTTCTTGTTCATGGATTTGCTTAATATGACGCGCTAGGGTGTCTCGCGGTGTTGCAGGCATCGAAAACACGGCCTTTTCCGTCTGGTCGGTAAAATGAGGGGATTTGACATCGACTAGAGGGTAGACTGCATTGACGGCCCGGATCTGTTCAGGATGGCTCAGTCCCATTTGAATGCTAAGGTAACCTCCGGCGCTATCCCCTGCCGTGAGGATGCGGTTCAGGTCTGGCTGGATGCTTCCTTGGGTGTGCTCGTTTAGGAACTGTGGAAGGGATTTGTGCATCCAGTTCCAATGATCTTCGACATCTTCCATTATATCAAAGATTGTGGCCTCTGGGAGTAGTCGATAATTTGGAGAGACAATGATGGCGGAGTACTCCTTCGAGAGCTCCAGATACCAGGGGTTAAAGAAAGGTGGGAAAAGACTATAGCCGGAGATGAGACCACCACCATGATATCGCAAAAGGACGGGACAATTGACGGTGTTCTGTACCTTCTCCGATGGTGGCGATAAAGTCTTAGGGTAAAGAATATCCGTTGTGATTTGCTGCCCGTGTACGGTTTTGTAGGTTGTGGTGAGGATTGTGAAGTCGGAGAAGCATGATATATCACTCGATTCTAAACTGATTGCTTCCATTGTAATTGCTCTATGTGTTGGGGACAGGCCTGCCGAATTAGTAGGTATACGGTGACTTCTTCAATGAGTTAGTATCTCTCACCAGTTGGAATAAGAACCTCAATATTCGATGGATTGCTAAATCCAGCAGGGGGCGGAAGAATCTCTTTTGAAGATCGCAATAAGCATTATTAATCCTCCCCTAGCTTCCTCAGGGCTTCATCATGGAGTCCTCGCATTCTGTGCCAAATAGGAAGTTCAAGTGGGTCACCCCATCTGCGCCACAGGCTCCAGATAGGTTCGACTTTTCATTTGTTGTACTTTTACAAGAAATAAAGGGTACAAGTTTACGTTTTTTCTCCAGGGTTTAGAAGGAGATAAGTCGCTGCGACTACCCTCCATGATATGTATTCGTTTGTGTCCATAGCTATACAGTATGCCGAACTTCTAGTAAGCAGCAGGTCTGAATTTACTATTGGTGAGAACAGCTTATAGCTGAAGGTCTCCTTTACTCGGAGTAATGAATAGTTATTACTAATTAAGGAAGTGCGAAGCAGTATAAGTATGTGCCAACGAGTTATCAATAGGTGAGGTCAGGGTCTCTCTTGAACAAGAAATCAGTATCTTCCAAGAACTTCTGACCTTCCAGACATTCAGGGAGGAAGTTCACTTTCCTTCTCTTATACCCTGATTGATGTGTAATACCTTCTTCAACAATCGTTTTGGCTTCCGAACTAATAGGAAGAAGGTGATATGGAATGGATGCATCAGCAGCCCCAGGCTCCTTCAGACAAGCAAAAGCATTATTCAAGCCTCTATATGAACGAGTGCTCTTCTTCGATAAGCACAGCATAATAACCAACTGTGCCAGCGAGGCCTGTGCATCTAGTATGTCCAGCTTCTCAAGCACGGAGTATACGGAAGTTGCGTATGTCTGCAAGACATTGTTAGCCAGCCCAATATCCTCCGATGTTGCTACAATAAGACGACGCGCGATGAATAGTGGATTTTCACCGGACTTGAGCATTCTCGCAAGGTAATACAGTGCAGCATCTGCATGACTGCCTCGGATTGACTTGTGGAAGGCCGAAATAGTGTCGTAATGTTGGTCACCCGAGCGATCGTAGTTAAGATGCATTGTGAGTGAATTTCTCAACCTTTCCCCTGTCATTCCGTCTCGTTTAGACAAGTCGTGCACCATCTCTAGGAGATTCAGTGATAATCGACAATCCCCATCAGCGAAGCTTGACAGATATCCAAGGAATCCATCATCCAGGAGGTGGGAGTGTAAGCCCCGTTCTTCAACTACTCGATGAAGCATATTCTGTACGTCCGCGTCTTTCGGCTTGGTGAGCGTATAAACTATACATTTGTAAACCAGTCCATGCCGAATTGTCAAAGATGGATTCTCTGTGGTAGCTCCGATCAGAGTAATGCGGCCGTCCCGGATGGCATCGAGGAGTATGTCTTGCTGCGGCGTGGTAATACGGTGTATCTCATCGCAAAACACAATAGACGGTTTTCGCTCTGTGTCCACATCCTTCGAGGCCCTTGCAATGATACTTCTGTACTCTGTCATTGTCGTGATTGTGCTGCCGATCTCATAGAATCTTCTCCTCGAGACAGACCCAATAATGCGGGCGATGGTGGTCTTGCCAGTTCCCGAGCTCCCCCAGAGTATCATGTTGGGAACGTTGTCCTCTTGAACACGTTGGCGGATAGCACCATTCGGCCCTACAAGCTGAGTCTGGCCGACAATATCGTCGAAGCTTCTAGGGCGAACACGCTCCGCCAACGGTGCATTGTCGGACTTGAGATCCTCTTTCCCTTCCTCGCAGCTCTTATGCTGGCTGGATTTTCTCTTCGTGCTCTCTTTGATCCGTGGCCTGGCAGTCGGTATGGTAGGTTGGGTATTATCAAGTTGTTTTTTATGATCAACAACATCAGTGAATGAGGGTTTAGAGGGATCTGGATTTGGTACAAGAGATAGCTGGTTAGAGAATGACACCGGTTCATGGAACGCTTTGCATCCAGAATCGAGGTGGTGGTTGATTTTTGCCAGAAGAACAGTCTTTTGGCATATTGGACATTCAACCATATCTGAGTATCGTTTTGACTTCTCGTGCCACTCGTCTCCGTGTGAGCGTCCACAATCAGTCCAGACAGCACGCAAGACACGACAACACACGAGGATTGTAGTAGAATTCACCCATGTTGCGATTTCTACCTATTACAAAATGGCGGCAAATTCCGATCGCTCACAGTTTCGTTCAATATCAAAAGACCCACTTTCTCGCATTCTGTACAAATATGGAAGGTCAAGTGGGCCCGGATGGAAACTGGATCGACCAAAAGAAAAACACAGTACCAACTATTGGATCCAGAGTAATGATGGTTGAAATCTTCAACGCACAACTACTCCACAGTGTGGCCCAGCTCTCACTGGCACCAGCCAGGATGATCCGCCTCGTAAGTCACGTCGCCGTCGGATACAAACGCAATAGTCGGCGTGCTAAGTGGAAGACACTGAACACCTAGGTAATGTTTTACAGATACAGGTTAGAAAGATGGATATTCCTTTGCCGTCCGTATCTAGTAAATATAAGAGACAGGCCAGGACTTAGCATAAGCATATAAACCTTCTTCACTCATTCCGTTCCAAATATGATCCAGCACCAATCACCAGTTATTCAAGAACTATCGAGGCTCACCCCAACCCTTCAGATATTACCGTGTGTCCTATAATCGCGCCCTCAGGGATCAGCCCTTGGCCATCGTCCGCCCCCGGACAGAGGAAGGAGTCTCGCAATTTGTGCAAGTATGCTCTGCTGAACGTATCCCTCTCGCCATCCGCGCTAGTGGGCACGATTTCTTCGGTCGCTCACTAGTCGTTGGTGGGATCGTTATCAACATGCAAGCTACAGACTCCATCATCGTCTCCCCAGATAGGGCCAGAGCACGCGTGGGCGGTGGAGTTATTGCAGGAACATTATAACAGTCTCAGGTCGCTCACCAGCTTTTCACACCAACGGGTCAATCGAAAACTTTTGGCTAATTTTCCTGGGCCTGTGGCGGCGGATTTGGATTCTATGTCGGGTCATACGGATTTGACGTGCATCAGATCCTCGGTGCAAGAATGGCCGTAGCAAGCGGGGCTACCATCGACACTGACAATGACCAAGAGCTACTCTGGGCTCTTCGGGGAGCAGGAGCTGGCTATTTCGGGGTTATAGTGGAGCGAAGGGTGAAGGTGTATCCAGCGCCGAAGCTGTATGCAGGCTATTTGGCTTTTCCCCTTTCCGATGCAGCTACAGTCTTTCAAGGCTTTGAGAGACTTGAAAGGCAGACTCGATCCGGTCAATGTTGTCAGTGGTGGCACGGTTAAAGATGTATGATCTCTCCCCATGATAATAGGTAACTAAATCATGCAAGAACGGCGACGCTATGTATGGCACTTGAATGGTGGAAATGGAGATGGCGGTAAAACTAGTAGATTTCCACGATGAGTCACATTCGATGACTTTTGACAGATAATTAATAGTCCAACACCAGTATTTAAGATAAGAACCCCGCTTAGCACTTCTCAGCTTCAACCCCAACCCAACCCAACTCTAAGCCATACCATACTCAAGTAAAGCACCCAACGCACCAGCCCAAAATGCCCAGTATCAAATTCTTCTACTCCCCAGACGCCTGCTCCATCATCCCACACATTCTCCTCCATGAAACAAAGACCACTTTTGAAGCCATCCGAATCGAAATGGAAGGAACCGATCTCAGCTTCCCCGAGAGCTTCCGCAAAATCAACCCTAAAAGCCGCGTCCCTGTAATCGCCCTCGACAACGAGGTCATCACGGAAGTCCCGGCCGTCTCAACGATTATCTCTAGCCTGGCACCGGAAGCACACCTCCTGGGCCGAACCCCGATCGAGACGGCCCGGGTTCATGAATGGATGAATTATGTAGCTGGAACAGTGCATGCGGGGGGGATTAGCCATGTCTTCCGGCCGGGGCGGTGGACTGTTTCGACAGAGGAGAAAGACTTGGAGATGATTAAGAGGAGAGGATTGGAGATTTTGTGGAATTGTTTTCCGTTGATTGAGGAGAGGTTAATTGGGGAGTATGCCGTTGGGGAGGACTTTACTGCTGCTGATGCGTTCTTGTATTTTGCTTATCGGTGGGGGGTCATAGCAGAGATTGACATGCAGGCGTATGCCAAATTTACGCAGTTAGCGCGAAGAGTTGAGGGAAGGGAGACGGTGCAGACAGTGCTGAGGAGCGAGAGGATTCATTCTATCTTTTGACTCATATAGGATTTATTTGTCAAAATTCCTGTGCATATCTTTTCCTGCGCGCTCTTTGTCGATGACATGACATCCACTTCGTTGCTCCTCTTATATCTCCAGTCACAAGTTCCTTATTAGAAGGTTTAACCATAGAATTGCAGGCAAAGAATACATACATCCTTCCCAAGAGGCTCCTAACTAGTGCCAGCCGCCTTCACAACCGTGGCATCATTATCTACCTGGTGTTTGCGTTCATGCGAATGTGCTAGGAATCTCTTGTGCATATACAGAGCTGATTTCAGCCTGACAGACCATGTGATGATATATTAATAAAGTAAAAAAGGTTCCTCGGTATTAACGTCCAAATTAAAAATTAGACTATACATTACTTATGCAAAACGAAGATCCTAAAAACACGAGGCCAGAAACACTGTGCAAGATGCAAAATATCAAAACTGTACAATATCTACCAGTCCGCGGCAGGGATGGGGGCATAAAATCCGAACCGGTTCTCAGGATCGTACTTCCTCTTCAACGCGGACAGCTTGCTCTGTCTCCATGGCTCATATCCATAGATGGTCTCCAGCGGCTCGTCGCCAGATGCGTAGTTCACATACACGTGCTTCTCAGCCTCGCCGCTTCCCTCGTGGAAGATATCGCGCACGCGGTCACCGAAGGCATCAGCTGCAGGTCGGTCCGTCGCATTCTCGAAGATAATGACAGAGGAGACAAGAATGGTGTCATCACGGTGAGGGTAAGCGGTGGAGGCTTCATCGATGGCCTGGACACCTTGGTTCGAGTACCCCTCGAGCATGATGGTAGAATGTTCGAAGTCAGGGTTGGCCACGGTCTCCTCAGCGAAGGCATTGAATGCGGCGCGCAGCGCCTCCAAGTTGTAGCTCTTCAGGTTGATGGGGAAACGGACAATTTGGGGGCCTTCGGCACCCTTCTCACAGGTCCGCGAGCTCATGTCGAACTCTGTCCACTTGGTAATGTTCGCGTACGGGCCGGAGTGTGTTACGGTCTTCACAGGAGCAAAATTGAGTAGAGACAAGGATACCGTTGCATCCAAGGTTTCGACTCCCTCCTGCAAAACGAAGATGTCGATGATGGGCTAGCAATCCATGGTTAATCTCATAAGCATCTGCGACAGGGTTCGAGTGACTTACGTTGACAGGATCCAGCTCCGCGTCGCGGGAAATGGTAGCCCAGTACATCACATCAACGCGCTGTCTGCCACTGTCGCCGAGGATGTTAAGGTACTGGAAGAGAAGCTCCAACTTGTCTTGGGTGTAGGTATGCTTGACAAAGGACCAGACGCCATTGTTCGGAACATCGTAGATCTTCTGGGTGACAGAGGTCACAATGCCAAAGTTGTGGCCAGCGCCCTTCATCGCCCAGAACAGGTCAGACTCGGGTCCGTCTTGCGACGCGGTCCGAATCTCTCCATCAGCAGTCACGACTTCTAAGGAAACAAAGTTATCGGCGATAAGGCCGTGGCGTCCTTGCAGGTACCCATGGCCACCACCGAGAGCCGGTCCGAGGAATCCAGTGCAGTCACAGACACCGGTCACTTTGAAGATGATCAGCGGATGCCCACCAGGAGGCAATTATTCATGTCAGTACTCACCGGTCTGTTTGCCGGCTTCCCACAAGGCCTCAATAACCTGGTGCGAGAGGATACCACCCCCAAAGGTGGCAGTGTCGCCTTTCTCCGAGATGTCAACCGTGTTAAGCTTGTGCAGCCAAATCTCAATTCCCTGGTGAACATTTTCCAGGCTTTCAATGTTTCCATGGGCACCACCGATGGCAATAAATGGTACATCGTGTTCGGTGGCATATTTCACCTACTTTTCATCAGCATGGTGACGCCCACGACACCTGAGAGAAACCCACCGTCTCAGCAACATCATACTTGTTCGCAACCTCCACAACCACGCTGATGTTCGGCTTGCCATATTGCGACCAGCGCGCAGTAGCATTATTGAAGGCATCATTGCCAGGGAAGTAAATGCTAGCATCACTTGACAGCCTCCCACCAAGCTCAGACCCAATGGCAGCATCAGATTGTTGAGCGTGACATTCCCTCAGAACTGTCGCATAGAGGAGGCTGGACGCCCAAAACTTGAGTGACCTCGTAACCATATTGGCGATATGTGACAGAGCCTGTGCCGTGTCGTGTCGTGTCGTGTCGTGTCGTGTTGATGCTCAGAAAAAATCTCTCGAACGGCTCGTGAAGCGCGCCATCTTTATAATGCAGCGCGCTGTCCCGAGAATGTAGGCTCAATTGTCGCTCTTCCTGCATTCGGATAGGCCAATCCGAGTTCAAAAATATGCACACCCCTTGCTGCGAGGATTGTGCATTATTGCATATCGCCTGGCATACCTCCTGAGTCAATGCTGGCTGTCTTCGGTCAATGTTCGTCTAAGATATCCTTTCCATTGCTGTTATGATGTATGCATGTCTTGTGGCATGACAGGCACAGGTTTCATAGGCGGATTCAATCGCCGCAGCTGCCATCTCACTGCTGCGGTTCTCTTGGTGTTTATTCCCTTGTTTTCGTTTTCCGTTGAAAATTCAAAACAACGCAAGACACAGAACGCCTCCCTTCCTTCGGAATGTACCAACAACAACAAAGCCAATCACCAGATATCTGTAAACTATTACATGAAGCTGGTGACTAAATATTTTGATCCTTTCTCAACAATTGGCTTTCGGTGTCTGCTTTGCACAATTGTAATGCCAGAGGTTTGCGGAGCGCAGAGAGCACGGTCCCTTCCGCATTCCTGGCATAAAAGGGATGGCTGGGGCACAACATCCTTTTCCCGAATTCATCGACAGCTTCTGTTTACTCCAGGGAAACTGGGTTTGGACTTTCAATTACCGTGAGCAGCTTCCAACTGGTAAGAGGGTGTTGGGGATCATCATTCAAGGAAGCAATCCTGACTCAGGATATTTTATTGAAAGCGAACTGTAGGCCACCAAACACTCGCACTGAAATTCTCGAGTTGATCACACGGTGCAGGGGCCTTGAATATCTCTTTACGTTTAGTGTATTTGTTTTGCATGCATCAAGATTCAATTTTCTGGTCAGAGCGCATATCTCAGTACGCTTGTCAGGGCTACTCTCCTTTCGTCCGCGGAGATCTGCTCATCGTAAAGGCAAAAGTAAGGCAGCAAGTCAAAACCTCTAGAACGTGGTTGGCAATTGAGTTGGGACGCATGCCATAAGCTTCCTGAGTCGGTAAACAGATGCTAATGTATATCATGATTCATGACGCTAAAATACCCCACATCTTTATCAGCTCCATTTTTGAGTAATTATAGCTCGGCTATTGAGTTAAAATGTTGGAGGAATATTAGTACATACTATGTAATAATCTATCTAGAAGTGGTTTTAGTATCACAAGCTCGACCGTCGAGCGGAGGCATTCCTAAGCTGAACCAAAACTTCATGTCCCTCCTCAATCTTCTTTTCTGCGCGTGAGAGTGGTGTTAGACCCTGTGAATCTTGACAATCTGGGTTTGCACCTTGCGCAAGAAGGGTTGTCACCACCCTGCTCAGCTGGTCGCCAGACCATTCTGGCTCCCATTCGTCCTCAGGTTCACCTTTGTACTCCGCGAGCCAACCTACATTGAATGGTTCCACTGCATAGGAAAGCGGTGTCCTACCGTCAGCGTCCTTGCAGTCTGGCTCTGCGCCCTTCTCCAGGAACATTTGGACCAGTGCGGCACGTTTCACCATTGCCGCGTAGAATATGGGCGTCCTCCCAGATTCATCGCGGTTGTCAACCCGGGCGCCATGCTCAAGTAGGAGCTGGATGCTAGCCTCATACATGTCCACCATCTCTGGGGCGCCCACCAAATAGATTGCGGATAAGAGAGCCCAGAACAGGGGCGTCCGGCCCAACGTGTCTCGGCTGTCGATATCCACTCCATCTACCTCAAGAAGCAACGGCACTATTGTTGGAGCAATACCATCACGGCAGTCTTGCCATTCGATATTTGTCGCCCAGGATAGCGGAGTTCGACCGTGGTGGTCCCTGCTGTTGGTATTAGCACCCCTCGCCAGGAGCATCCGCACCATGTCCGGTTCTTCATGATAGACGGCTCCGTGCAATGCTGTCCATTTTATCTCACCGTTACTAACCTCGGTGTTGGCCCTATATTTATCGAGAAGGAGCTCGACAGCGGCCTCTCTGCCCCATCGAACAGCCAGCCAGAGTGCCGTGTAGCCGCCCTCGTCCTTGCCGTCAACATCCACGCCATCTATCCCAAGCAGTATGTCCAATATGGTAGTAGACCCCCTCCATGCGGCGCCTTGCAGCCCGCTTTGAGCATCCGCGACTTTCCGGTCCTGAGTTACTCCCTCCCTCGCCAGGAGAAAGCGGACCATTGATTCATCCCCACCTTCTAGATTGCTCTCTGCAGCAAAGTAGAGCAAGCCATGGCCTTTTGCATTCACATACTCCTGACCAGGAATCTTCTCTAGGAGCAATCTGAGCAGCGGCTCATTTGCATGTTGCGAAGCGATGGACATCGCAGTTTCGCCGTTTCTATTCTCGCCATCCCATCTTGCCCCTCGCTCCAGGAGGAGATTCGCCATCCCATCGTGCCATTTGGCAGCGTGCATGAGCGGGGTTTCGCCCCTTCCATCCGCATGGTCTAGATCGGAGACCTTGTCGAGCAACATCGTGAAAATGGACATACTATGAGCTCTAATCGCCGACGTCAATGGGGCATAATCGTCAGTAGTGTGGTTCGGGTCCGCGCCCGCATCCAGGAGAAGCTTGACCATCGCCTCATTCCCGGCTTCGATTGCGGCTATCAGCGGTGTGTGGCCCGACCTGTTCTTCCTGTTGTCTCTGCGCGGCGCTGCGAACATCAATAAGATATGGTCCGCCAGGTCCGTTGTTTCTATATCACCGCCGGCTGCGAGAAGGATCCGGACTACTTCTTTCTGATCCTTTACCACTGCATGATGCAGGGGAGTCCGGCCCGCCCTGTCTTTCGGATCAATAGAGACCCCATGCTGCAGGAGGAACCGGACAATTTCTTTCAGTCCCTGCTTCGCGGCAAGGAAGAGGACAGTTTCGCCTACTGTAGTCATACAATCGACGCATCCTTCTTTTCCGTGCTGTGACAGAGCGTTGGTGGCATATAAATGCCCCAGGTATGCGTTTAGCTCGTGCAGTAAATCTTGGCCGTTTTGGGAGATATCGTGTGAAGTTTTCACCTGCTCCAGTCCAGGATTATCAGAGTCCTCATCGTCATCCTTTAGCGGCTTACTCGGGAGCCGCCTGGCACTGTTGACCTGTCAGCTGTCTGCAAACTGGATTGATTATATAGCATTGACCCGCAGTTGCGAGAGTCGACTCACTGGTGCAAAATAAGTTTATATTGGTCTGGTACGTCGACCAAGTGCCGCTGCACTGCGCTAGCCAGCTCCACGATGGCATTGAGATCCTCTGCGCTGTAGTCTGTGTTCATTGTGATTTCCAACTTTCAGCTTGATAGTGAGGGAAAAGAATGAGGTGGAAGTTTGGCTGATATTTTGGGGGTGAGGCTACGCGGCTTACGTGGAGTTACGTGAGGGTCCATGTGACTGGGTGTTTAGGGCTATGCTATACCGATCTGTATGACTCTATCATCTTGAAGAATAAGAGGAAGAAAATTGTATGTGCGTTAACCAGATCATTCCAAGAAAACTAACGGTGGATGTTGTAATTTGTGTGTGTATGGATGGCTTCATTGATTTGAGATTGGTTAGAGGAGTATTATCAATTTTCTCGGTGAAAAAAAGGTTGACAGGACAATGGAAAAGACCACATATACATCTATCTGTGCACTTGAAAAGGAGAGAGAGAGTAATTAATTGGCGGTTTGTATTTGTTGTCCCAGCCGTGCAGCCAAGAAAAAAAAAAAAAAAAACTTAGGAAGAAGAGAGAGAGCCCAAGAAAAGAAAAACAAAAAGAAATGAGGGACGGGCCGGGTTCGAACCGGCGACCTAAAGATAGGTTGCAATATTTGGTTAACCAATTAGGTCATTGCAATCTTCCACTCTACCACTGAGCTACCGCCCCATTGGATGATAGAGCCATGTAATCCATGGTATATGTTCAAACAAACTCAAGCCTGCGAAGCTTTTTCCTTCCATTTAATTGAGATGTTTTGAGACCTCAACATGAGGCTGAGTTGATTATTTTTATTGGTTATACATAATTCAGACAGGCGTTATCACTGGGGGTAGTGTAGTTCTCTCTAGAATACAATATTTCTGTCGTTGGTATGTGGACTTAATTTCTTTTGGTAACCGGAAGTCAGATATATAAATTGTCCCTGCTGTAACTCTATAAAAGTTTAGATCCGCCAACACAAGCATCCTCAAAACATATTATTTTACCAGGGATTATTTCCTCTCAGCCTTCTCATCTAACCCAATTATAGAGCTCGTAGTTAGTATTCAACCTTGGTCGATTGCCGCCATAGGTACCTAATTCTGTTTCCACTACGCGTCAAGATACATAGCCACTGGACAAAAACTTTATTGGGAATCTGGTATACAGCCTAAAATTACATAGATACTCATAACAATAATCCTCCTCCCAAGGAAAAGTATACATGGCCTCACCAGATGACTCAAAGATACAAACGAGACGGGTTCGGGGTCTCGACCTCCTGCGACGTGAAAGTGCAGTGGTATCTGGTCTCCAATGATTCCGGACCAGCTCCATGGTACGCCGCTAAACAATCTCTGTCCAGCTCATCGGACATACCTCGCGGTACCTCTCCCCACATCACCGGCTTCAGAGCGGCATCGCGATCACCCGGCGGGGGATGACAGGCGGCGCTGATAGCGGCGCTACAATGCGTCGCTAGTGGCATGCGGGATTTGAGCCGTCGGGAACTCACCCCAAGAAGAGCTAATAGAGCAACAGAAGAGACGAGGAGGACAATGAAAATTGCGATGGGCGAATAGCCGCAGCCGCGAAAGGACGTTGGGGATAGTTGGTCGTGTACGTCGTATACTTGGATGTGGACGAAGAAGATGCTCTGGGACAGGAGCCAGTGCATTACGGCGGAGAAGAAAATGAGAGGGGCGCTGTAGCGATAGGGCAAACTGAGGTAGTATGTTGAGCGCTGCTCGCCTCGGGGCCAGGAGACCCGTAAAGGTTTGCGCTGGGTGGCGTAATCGTCGTACTCGGCAGCGATCCGCATGCAGGTCATGAGGCCGTTGCAGAGAAAATAGAGGATGGAGAGCACAATCTGTGGCGTGTTGCTCAGCAGCACTAGTGAGATTATGGTGGACGAGATGCTAGTGCTTGGGATCATAGTCTGGCCGGTGGCCTTTCCAAATCCGAGGGCCCATGCTTCTGGGATGGAACCATTAGCAGTGCCTAGAGCGAGCCAGAGGAGGAAAATAGAGGTTGCTAAGCAGCAAGTAAAACTAGGTTCAGATATGGTTAGAGAACAAGCTGAGATGGCTGGAAGCCAGAGACTCACAAACTGAGAGTAGCTGTCCAACGCTTGACACTGGCAGCTTGATACCATCGCTTCCTCTCTGGGAGCCTCTTGGGGTAATCCGCAGGAGGATCTGCTTCGGAAGAAGTCTCTACCAAGGGAATGTCTGCCGTACTGCCCTTAGACCGCTCTAGATAGTATCCCTTGAACCGATTAGGGTTTGACCAGATCGTCACTGTAGTCCATGATTCTTGACCACGAGATACGTCTGCCCGCGACAGGAGACATTTTCCTTCTGTAGTTGGGTCTGGTGTCGTCAAAAACGAGGCGAGGGCGTCGCCGACAGTCAAAAGAATATTCTTCCTACCCGTCCGGGCTGTGAGATACATGCAGACTACCTTGATCACGTTAGATACAATTACCGCTATGGCGATAGGTGGGCTAAAAAATAATTGGCAACGTTGGTCTTTGTCTTTGGTCATGCAGCGGGAAAGCGAAACCCGTGTGGCACGATCTACACTGTCGTTAGACACAGAGGGTGGATAGACTGGGTCCTGACCCAGCTCAAACGCGAGGTTTGCTGCCCAAGAGCTATTCGCCCAGTGTGTAGGGGTCTTCAGATATGTACTCAGCGCCTGTCGGTCAGGGTTGTAGGTGGCCAGATAAACGTGAAGCGTGTCCAGGTCGTGCTCTAAGATATCATTTTTGTATCCATCATAGTCATATAGATAGTCCATATCATGGAGGGTGAAGGAGGTGCGTTTCCCAGGAAGCGTATCCGGTGCGGTGAAGTTCCAAGGAAGGTACGTCCAATGCAGACCATGCACCGTCACGCTACTATCGTTTATCGCTTGCGCATCCGTGGCTCCCAGCTCATCATATATCGTTATATCTAAGGATACTGAGTAACCGATCACGCCGTGAAGACTGCCTGTGTTATGAAAGTGGTTCCGGTCGGTAGTGAAGATGAGGGTTCCAAGTTGAGTATTGAATTCCACGTTATACCTGTTTATACATTCCTTGACGCTCATGGTTTGAAAGGTGCCGTTGGAGATCTCAGCTTGAAGATCAACGGGACTGGTGCCCACCTGACGGATGAAGCTGTTTGTGTCATCCTTTCCTTCAACCAATGGCTCACTGGACGTCAAATCCTCGGGGACCAAAACCGTAGCGTATTCAAGCATGGAGATGGAGGAGAAAACCACCGAGTTATATCTACGCGATTAGTTATTGATGCCACGCCCTCATGCAGGGGTCTTTCTGCTCACATCATGTGGATGGGGGTTGAGCTTAGCAGCAGAAGCGTCCACAGTATCTTTCTCCTCGTGTCCATCACAGCGAAATTTCGCACGCTAAAGGTGCCAATATCGAGCCATTTGCGTTGCTTGTGGGCCTGATCGACGTCCGAACGCGACGGGGCGCCTAAGCACTGCATGACATAGTTGCTGGCCGCCAGGAGCAGGGTGCTGAGAAGGTTGATGAGCAAATGCAATCCCGTCGCCCAGTGACTTGAAACCGAACAGTCCCCATCGTACAACGCGATTGACTGGAATCGTCTCTTGTTTGACGGTTTAGAGTAGCTGATCCCCGTTGCCACAATCGCCATAACGAAGTTTAGGGCAAGCACTATGCCTGCTCCCCAGGTACAAAGCAATGCGCCCTTGATCCATTCTTCGCCCTCCTGATAATCGCGACGCGGTGCACCCGGTAAGGTAAGAGAGGTTGTTGATACGGCAGTTATCAAACTACTAGTCCCTCCGTCTTTAACCTCCCTCTCAGATACACTCCGAGATAGACTGGAGAACCTCGGTTGAGGTCGCCATGACGAGGGAAGGGCTGTCCAGGGTTGCGCTGCATCTTTGTTAATATCTTCCGCCATTAACTCAGAACTCCCCGTTTTTGACAGGAAGGAGAAGAAGTAGCTAGGAAAACCGACTCTGGCGTGTTGGACCTCTACTCTCCTGCGTCAACCACCTCGCACCCGGTTAACGGGTCAAACTGGTCATGAAGGACCTGAAGAACGTTGTCAAAGTGAAAAAAAGTCCCCGAGGCTGAGCTTGAAGTGGGCTAGGATTTTGATCCACATACTTCTTGTCTCCTTGAGTGTCTAGCTTAATCCTGTCGCTTTTTGGCCCCCAAAGGTTTCCACATTACTTCCGAATGAGAGATTGAGGATTTATGTCACCAAAGTCGACAATATGTTAAACACAAGGAAAGATGCATGTTATTATCCTGTAGCTTTCCGTCAAAAACACATTACCCTTGTGTGCGTATATCTACGTCTTATCACCGTTGTTTGCAAGAGGTAGTGGGGATTGTGCCAAGAGACTGGACTGAGAGCGATGATCTTCGGAGGGATAGGGGTGTTACATAGCTCCAGAGAAAACCCTGCCATGTTACGTTATTTTTTCCTAGTCCCTGACAGCTATTTTTCCCTAATACGTCCCTTAAAAATAGAAACTTGCTGGGGCACCTAGACCCTTTCTATATGACGATCTACCACAGGCGGCTTTGGTTGAAGTCGAATCCCTTTGATATACAGAGTACAGTACATTGTAATTTCACATACGCAATTCAAGACTCTAGCTTCACTTCATAAAGATTTGGACCGGATCAGAACAGCTATAAGTATAGTTAGAGTCTGAGCTAGCTCGAGCCGTTAGTATATGACCAAGACGGTCGACCTCCAACTGGCCCAGACCCACTCTAAGGCAGTCGCACTGAGTCCCGAGGTAGTTGGAGCTTGTGCCTGATATACGAGTATAAATACCCGAGCTGAGCTTGGTCAGATATCGCCTCGCATTCTAGGCACGACAGTCGTGCAGCCAGGACCTGGCCAACTTAGGATCAGAAAGTACCTCGTGCTACAACTATCTGCAATAGAATAAGTTCCGGAAGTACAATTTAAGATACTTAGACCGTCGAGATGAAGAGGACGTAATCTGAGCGCAGAAGGATAACATTACCTCCCAGGATTTTGTGATTTCAAAAAAAAAAAAAAAAAAAAAAAAAAAAAGCTTGCCTATATAATACCGGCGGAGCTGGAGAACACCTATCTCAGGAAGAAAATCATAACCGCCAAAAAGACCGAGAAAAAACAGACAGGAAAATAAAGAGACAATGTTTCAGTGAACCGCTTGCTCATAGATCATCACCGTCGTCATTACAATTCCGAAGCCCTGAGAAACCCAAACAGTAGTTAAGAAGTCACTTTTTTTTCCCCCAGAAATCGTCTTCTCATCAGTTTCTATCGCATCATTATATGCGTCTATTAGCGCACCTGTGGTATTTCGTTCAGATGCTATGGTACTTTTTCATCAATTAATTACGATCGTCAGGTTGACCTTGGCTACTAGCCCGGGTCTTGGACTTGAGGTTCCAGAGAGCGTTCACGGTGGACAGGGCGCACAGAACCGCTGTGCAGATGTTAGTCTCAACCCGGCAAGGTAAAAAGGGGGACAATAATAACGAACCGATAACGCAATTCATTTCATAGTAGCCGATTTGTTCGGTGAGATATCCGGACAAGATAGGGCCGATGAATGCTCCCGCAGTCCAGCTCATGCTCGAAACAGATAGCGCTCGCGAGTACCCGCCATTCGGGCCAAAGATGCCGGGATGTCTGGCTTCAATTTCGTCGACCGTGACTGATGCAAGGGAGGCATAGAGTTAGCGAACACGAAACAGGTCCAATCGGATTCGACGCAGCATTACCTGTAGCTTCAATAGTTCCTGCACCATTGAGTAAACACGAGAAAGTGCCCACTGCAGTCACGCAGACGGCGTAGACGATTTGTCCGGTCTTGCCACCGTTCACGCCAGGGAATCGATCGTCGCCGGGCATGCCCAGCACCCACATTATGGGCGTCAGGATGGCGAAGCCTGCGGCGGTTGGATACCGTGTGCCATAGCGATCCTTCAACCAGCCACAGAGCGGGCTCATAATGATTCCGGGACCTTGAAGAGCGGCGAACAGTAACCCTGACTCCATACTACCCCAGTCGAATGCGTCCCGAACATGAAGAGGGATGGTGGTATCAAAGCTGGAGATTAAGATAGCGAAGACAAGATAACTCATAGCACCGCAGACGAATTGCCGGTGTCGGAAGAGATATGTGTAAAAGTGCCACCCCTTCTTTTCCTCAACAAGGCTGATATTGTCCGGGAGAAGGGGATCATTCTCGGGATCCTCATCGTCGCCACGCGGCGTACCTGTTGGTGTTCCAGGTTAGAAACCGGATATCTACTCGGTCGAATCGCGCGCAGACACTCACCTGGTTGGGACCTCGGTCGCTCGATCATCAACGCGCGGAGCACAATATCCACCACGATTATGGCAAAGGCACTGGACCATGCCAGCCAGTATCCGCCCATTTCGAACAGGATGCCAGCCGCCATGGGTCCTCCGGAGGTTCCCACAGCCACGACAAGGGAGATCATCCCGTAAGTCTTGCCCAGATGTTCCTGTTTAACATTGTCCGCGATCGTCGCGTATCCTACTGTCCAGATGAACGCACTCGCAATTGCTTGTATGAAACGACCGAAGAACAAGGTGAAAGCTATTATTGCAACCGTCAGACATAACTTTGCAACCAGACGAAAAGAGCGCTTGAATGTTTGCACCACAGGAACCGCACATACTTGAAGTCGCCATGGCCAAAATAACCGTAGAGAATAATGCCGCGGCCAATGAGCCGAGCAGCAAGATCTTCTTCGAAGACATCTTATCCGCATAGTGGCCGATGAAAGGGCTACAGACGAGTGATGCGACCGCACTCAACGCTAGCAGTGCAAAACTCATGCGCTGGGTCAGGGACACATCGAGACCGAGACGGTTTTCTAGGATGTAAGGGAGGATCGGTACAATGAAGGTATACAGGAAGACATCTGGTGGAATTGGTTTGTTAGCAAGATCTTAGTTCTGTCAACGCGCGACCAATGCGATCGGTACCAGTGAACAGCGCCATTGCCATGGCACTGACAATGAAGAACGGCGAAGACCGCCATTTGTGGCCCCATACAGACCCTCGCGAGGTGGTGAACTGCATGGTGTAATCTCGACTATACAAGAAGCCGTAGAGCACTACCCGGGAGCAAACCGTTGGCGAAGGAAGGGAAAGAAAAAGGCCATCATGGATGCGGAGAACATAAATTCTTTTATCGCATCGGTGGAGAGCACCAATCGTAGCAGCAAGTAATCAATTCTCATTAGTCAACTCCGAGACCCACCATGCTCTGATACCCTATGAGTAATACAGAATACTCCTCCGTACTAGTAGAGAGATCACTTTCAGCCGAGGCCAGCGGGCTGTAAACATGGCCGATCCTGAATATCATGGTGATGCACTTTGTTCAGCCATGTGTGGTGTGTGCAGGTCACTTGCAGTCCAGGTCAAGAGAGCTGAGTGGATCAACAATACTCCCAAAGCATGTTCCCTGTGGCATTGGCCCAATACGGATGGAAAAGAAGTCAGGCTGGGCTGTGACTGGATGCTTGACTCGGCGGGTCGTCCGGATCGACAGCATTTTTGGGGCCCACTCCGTCAATTCAAGGCTTATGAACTTTCCCCTTACAGTGATATCCCGGCTGGTCGAACAGATTCCTCTCAATCAAAGCTTCCTCTAGAGACGAGGACCTGTTAAGGCAAAACCTATTTACTACAGAGTAATTCCTGGCGACAACATGCGACGATAAGGTACGTGAGATACGGATAGGTGGTTCCAGAAAATCTCGAGGTTGTATCATCACCTAGGGCTTGAAACGTCACAATGCAGGCACGGGACACTGATCCCTCGCAGAGGTCTTACATCCACATTCCGTCGCACCTGAGGGATTAATTTTACTCTGCATGGAAATCAGGTTAATTGATACCACACTTTCTTTTGCCCAGGCTTATCCCTTCTCTTTTTCTCATCATCTTTTCTCATTTCAGGTTGACACAGACCCCAAGATTCTACCCCGCAAGGGGCTGAGAAGTTGCATTACCAAGGACAAGACTAACTGATACCCCGTGCACCCCGCTCATGCACATCTGCATCCTCTTCTGAATTGGCCTATATAGACAGTCTATATCATCATGCTTACCAGACTCGATAAAATCTTGATTGTGGTGGCGTTCTATAGCCGGTGGAATGAACGACAATGTGGTCAACTTAAAGGTTCAGGCGCCCCCTGCCCTATTTTACCACATCTGCTTGAGAATTGATGTCGACATTCTTTCAGGTAATCGAATGAATGCTTATACAACTATGCCGAGGACGCCCACAGGAAAATTAGCAGACGGTTATTTGTTTTGGGATACAGACAAGAAATGTGCATATTGAAATAGCCCAGCAGAACGAATATAGTGCCCAATTGCATTGCCAAACCAAAGAGTAGTCGCGTTCAATAACACCTTGAACTACGAGGTATGGCGTCGTCCCCAAGAATGTCACCAGACCAGTCACGCCATTACCCTAGGCTTATCACTATTGAGATTACTAGTCATGTCGATCACTCCATTCCGGAGAACCCGAGGTGGACCCTCAAATAAGCAGCAAATCGAGAGATAGAGAATATGTATAATTCATGGATTGCTTTTTGGGTGATCCTATTCATCAAACAGTCGATTGGATCATTTTGAAGATGTATGTTTATATGAAGTCTCCATGCGAAAGATCAACGTTCAATTCCTCAGAGGAGGGTAACTTGCGTTGAGAGTTGTAATAGTCGGGTTGCATAACCGTTCAGTACCAGCCAGAAGCTAAGGGAAGCTAAGGTAAAGATACTCAAACTCCCAGAGTCTATTTGCCTGGTAAGGTACAAGAATTATATCTGATCGATGATAATCTGGGATGCTCCCGCAAACAATACGCTTTTCTTAAAACATTTTGTGCCATACCGTTCCAGAATTAAGTATTATAACTAAATTGCAACGGGTTTAATATGGGGAAACAACGAGAAGATGTATTACTTCACAAGTCCTGTACTTTTGTTATCGTCCACATTTCCGTAGTTGCGAAGAACCCAGATCTGATAATCCGCTGTGCTCACACTATCTTTGTTTTGTAGAAAGTTAAACCCGCAACAACGTACAAGTAACTAACTGGAATTTGTATAGTGCAAATAACTCAGTATAACATTGTATTGCGTGGGCTAGACACTTAGCTAGTGATCGAAGAGTTTCATAGCCGGGAAAAGAATCTCCCCCGATTTGGTGGGGCCATTTGCGTATCAACGGAAATACGGCAAAGGGGACAACCTAAACCATGCATTACCCCAGAATCTAGTACATGGGGCTATATAAAGGTGCATAGCCTCGCAGAGACCTTCGTAGGCCCAGACCATCTATAGCAGCTGTGCACTTTTGCAGACTCGCCATTTGAAAGACCGTATTCGCCATTGTATTACGCGTCTTCACAGCAAAACCATCTTGCACACAGCCCCACGTTAAAACAAACCAACATGACCGACCAAGAAACCAAGTATATCGCTGTCCTCGGCGCAACAGGGAACCAAGGGGGTGGTGTTGTACGTGCACTTCTCGTAAAGACCGAGCCATGTTTCCATGTTCGTGCCATCACTCGCGACGTTTCTTCCCCGGCGGCACAGAGGCTACAGGCGAAGTACAAAGACAGTGGTAGGCTCGAGCTGGTCGCTGCTGATGTTTACGACAAAGAATCTCTCATCGAAGCGTTCAAAAATGCCTATGGGGTGTTTGCTCAGACGAATAACCGAATCCCCGGGAAGAAGATCGAAACCGAGCAGGATATGGATCATGAACTGGTCGCTGGGAGGAATATTATCGATGCGGCGAAGGTAGGTTAAATACCCGTATATCTATGCCAAAATCCTAGCACGATGAATGGTAGACAGAAGAACGCGAAGCTAAGGTGTGTCATGAATGTATAAGGCTTGCAATGTGCAGCACTTCGTAATGAGCAGTTTGCCCAATATAACGAACGCGAGTAAAGGCCGCTTCACTAAGGTCTTCCATTTCGACAACAAGCATAAGATTGAGCAGTGGGCCCGGGATGAGCTGCCCGCCGTGACGGCTTTACATCCTGGTAAGTTCGTGAATATACAAATATGTGATGTAGATGCTTATTATATTAGGTCTGTTCTATACAAACATGCAATGGTCCCAGTATTGCCAGCGTCAAGGTCAGCCTCAAAGCAAGAGTCTTCCTATACACAAGATGGAAATGAAACTAACGGACAAATTACTATAGACGATGGGATAGTTCGATTTTGCGCCCCAATAGACGGGAACAAACTTGCTGATTGGGTTGATCCGACTTACGATATCGGTGTATATGCTGCAGGTGGGACGGTCTCATCGCTCACGAAGGACAACAACCATGGCTAATACAATTACAGAGATATTCTGCCTAGGACCCGAGAAAACAGCATCAAAAACGTATCCCGTTGTTGGCCCAAAACTTTCATTTGCTGACTTTCCGAGAGTGTTTAGAGAGATCACTTCACAGGAAGCTATCTTCGATCCAATAACACTAGATGAATGGGGCGCCACTGTGGCGGCAACTGCTGGCAAAGGATATGAAGAAGATATAAGACAGATGATGGAATGGATTTCTGTGGCTCCAGATGACAAGATCTGTTATGGAACAATGGATCGGAGTGAGGATAGATCGTATGAAGACCTTGGCGTTAAGGCCAGTACTTTGGCGGATTGGATGGGCAGAGCTGCATGGCAAGGGCCACAGTAACTCATCAACTACCTTGCATGACGCGGAATTCTTTCATTGCTATCGAGAGGAACTTGGCATAACGGAGGTGGATGCATATGCAGCTTCTCCCTGCCTCACCAAAACTAAACAAAAGCATAAGGTATGATTAAACCAAACCAATCCAGAACACACCTGACAGCCTTGCAGAGTAGATGAATATTTAAGTAGCCATAATTGGTATTTATGCTAAAAGGTGTTTGCTGGCACAAGGTCGACTGAAAGCCCAACTTGGACCAGTAGACACAGCAGCGGAGGGCTGAGCTCGCATGAGAGCTGCATAGAGTAATATCACAGAAAAGCCCATTTGCATGACATGTGCATGATGTAGGTAATAATCTCAGATTCTGCATTCGGCCCTTAAAGTGTGCGACGAAGATGCAACCAGCGCAACTTTTCGCACCACCCTCGTCCACCAAATTAAGTATGTGGATGGTGTGGATAGTAGCGACAAAGTGTACAGTACCCTCTCCGAGTACAGAACTGATCAGGGTCTGTAATGATCACTTATTCCTCCCCAATGAAATAAATCTGTTTAGATCTTCGTCCGTCCCCGTGTGGCATTTTTCTCCCGATGCTTATACCCGGGATTATTACCTGAGTAGGCTGGTTAGATGGTATAACCATGTCGTCTCACGGGAGCGCTTGTTTGTGACGAAGGAATGCCACGTCTCTGACAATGCCATAGCGAGGAACTTTTGGTTTATGCGGATGCAGCGATCGTAGTGATAATTGCAGGAGAGCTCTTCATCCAAGCCGGACGATTTCGTCCCAAAGCCTACAGAGTCCGTCCAAGCAGGCGACATCCACCCAGGCAAAGGAATGGAGTACTTCAACAGCGTGAGCCAGCTGATATATCTGCAAGTCTAACCGGACTTTGTCGGTCAGTTGGACTAGGGTTTGGCGTTGAATCATCCCCTCTGCCGCAATAGCAGCCACCGTGGCACACCATAGAAGCAGCGTACTAGACATATTCTGGCTAACATGATGAAGTTTCTCAGTGAGCTGCGGGACAATCATGGCTTGGGGTGCAGAAGACTTCGGAACGGGAAATGTGACATGGAGCGCGTATAGTAGGGCAGAGAGCCTGCAAGCATGATATAGCTCAAGAGACAGAGAGTCATCACCAGGACCATTCGGTTGTTCGATAACGCAGTCGGGCGAGTCATGCTCGTTCGGTAGGCTAAACAAATCGTGATGCACTTGATTCCGAACGTCTGCAATGAGATCGAGGGTTGAAGTCGCCAGGTCGTGATTGGAAAATAATCGAATTATATTCGAATATTCACCTAAGTGAACGAATACATACGCGATCTTTTCTTTCACGGGTGGCGCAAGCGATAAAAGCTCTTGGAATCCCGATCCAGGAAGAGACGCCCGTTCTGGTGAGATACGAAAGGCATGTAACGGTGAAGGCAGGTTGTACATATTCCCCTGTACGTCTATCAAGGGATATTGAGGCTTGGTCAAGGAGTGGGCGGAGAACATTAGGTCTGCGCTGCAAGATTCAAGATCAGCTATTTGTAAGGAACATAGTTTGGAACGAGCCGAGGTAAACAGTAAACCTACATTGACAGCAGCCAGCCTAGTCCAAATAGCCTGATGGAGTGGATCCCTCCAAGACGTTTTAGGAGGGTCTGGATGAATGTCCAGTGCATATCATGGTATTCTCTGCTACCGTAAAAAGACAGAGACTGTAAGTTCACAAAAGGAGTCGTAAACGGACTCGCGTCTCGCGCTACCTTTCCTTTAACGAGATTATTAACAGCAAGGTATAGAACAGACATGATCACGCTGTCACGCCATGTCTCATCTGTGTAGTCTGCCACATGGCTGTGCAGCGTGTTCAAGACAAGGCCCTTGTAGTACAGTTGCTCTTTGGTCTCTAACGCCGGATCAGGGGCACCGTAGCTAATCCGTAATACATCTCTGTGATAGGACGCGGACCACAAGGTGCTATAAATTAAGAGCTTATTTTGAGACGATTGCTGGATCCAAGCCTGATAACAACTCCCGGCATAGTTCGATTGCCGAAATGCCGGCCAGATGGAGGTCAAAGCTACGTGTAGGTCAGTCAGCAGGAATAATTGCAGGTGGCCAGTGCAATAGCACAGAGTAATAAAGACCTCCAAGCCACTAACCGAAATGCACTAGGCTGTCGACTTGCGGTCCCCAGCTCGCATCTAGTGGGGAGAATGGGTCCATCCTTCCACTCACAGCTGACAAGGCCGAGGGAGTCTCTTTAGTCTTCTGGTTGCCATTGGTCCTCAAATTGTCGAGGGACAGCGGCCTACTGCAGGTCCCACAAACTGTAGCTCCATCGTTAGTGACGAGGAACGTTGGACTACTGTGGATCGTTTGAGTTTGGTCGGAGCCAGAGCCCTGGGATTTTCTACGACAGAGGCAAAGCTGCTTGAATGCATGTTGATGATCTCCCTGTCCCTTTCTCTGGTCAATCAACCTTTCCCTCCTGGCAGCTTCCTCACGGCGATAGTTTGTTTGCTTTTCGGAGATACCTCGTTTTATTAGAGCTGACTTAATCTTTCGCGAATGTGCGTTGGAACCGCTAGCCAACGTAGGGCCATTGACGAAGACGAATTCTTGTGGTTTGTTGCCCATATTCGACACTACTCCTGAGACCCACTAGCCCCCAGGTGCTGACCTTCGGCGTGTGTATACCAACCTGTACCGAATCTGTAGCCGACGCTGATGGCGGCGCTGAAACGACAGTCCAAGTTGTCTTAGCTTCACTTTAGCCAACCCAGATAAAATGCGGTCCAATAGGAGCCGAGGAACACACTTCCACTTTGGGTCTAGCTCATATTCGATGCTGGCCCTCAAGGCTCGGATATACGGAGTAAGTCGAGTATCCAACAGAATACGATCTATTCTCTTGGTTGCCCCGATTATTTTCCGATCTATTTACGTACTACATGACTCGGCGGATGGCAATTGAGCGGTAAGAATTCACCAAGATTGACAAATGGTGGAGAAGCCGATATAAGTTCAATTCAGTCGCCCTTATAATAACCACAAAGACCTTGCAGCCCACAGAATTCATTATTCTACAGCTTCGATTCCTTCATCTTGGTCATCATGGCAACAATTAATATGCATTAATATTTCAGGGGCTCTCGGAGCCATCTTTAACTGCGATAGAATGTGTTGAGTCTGATCCTCTCTCCTCAAAAAGTGCTACCAGAGTCTGCATCACGATCGAGCGCCTGAGGCTCTGCATGTCTACCTGAGAGCAAGGGCCAGAGGGCGAAGTGGGAGAAGAAGAAGAGCTGGCGGTCGAAGATGATGACCGACAACCTGCGGTCCGTTCATCTTGCTGCGCCATCTCCGACATTACGCGCAGCACATCCTTCCACCGTTTCCTCATTATCCCTAGTTCCGTCTTTAATCGCTCATTCTCCCCCTCTATCCTGTGATTCTCCGTCCTTAACAGGTGGAATAAATCCGACAACCGCTTGTTTTCTGTTCGAAGCACGTCCATCTTGACCTGTGTTTGAACCCTCTCCTGCTCCCTCCGCTCCCGGAATCGACGCTGGGCTTCGCGATTTTGGGATTGTCGTCGGTTTATAGTCTATGACACCGAAGTTAGCGCCTTTGCTGAAAAGCCAATTTTGCTTTGGATAGCGGATCTTCGGCCACTTGTCACCCACACTAGATATTCGATGCCCGCTATGATCGATATGCTGTGAGTCGACCCCTACGGTACCCATCATTGCAGAATCCAGTGGATTCATGGTGATGCAGGCAGTCGCTTCCGGTGGTGAAAGGCTTGAGGATGGGGAAATCGATATTGAATGCAGAAGCGCGGATGTGTTTCCATTGACCATGGTTGGGATATATCGCATATCCTCCGTCAACAGGGAATGTGGGTGGTAATGGGAGTCACGGTTATGATGGTGGTGCGACATGGGCTCATCCCAGTGCAGCACTCCGATCTCTGCATCATAATCCGGCTCTGTCGCTTGCCGCGGACGCAGATCCCCTGCGGAAGTTGTGGAAGAATTCATACTGAAGAAAGAGCACAATTTAAGACAATGGATCGGAGAGATGAGACGCCGAGATCCCCCGCGTTAACGGGGAATCTTCACATTATATACACAACCATGTGAAGACCCTTCGGGACCACGAGAATAAGATGGGAAAAGCCTCACCACAGTTGCGTCAAGCTATCCCAGCGGCCGCCTCTCGTCGGAACCGGGTTGATTGGCAGATTTTGGGGATCCAAAGCAGTCCGGTCCATGTAGGCCTCAGAGCTAGCCCTAATCTGGGAGTGACTTGCTAGACGCTGATTCGACGGAACATTCGCTAGATCAGATAAGGCCAATACCAGTGATTGACCTAACCCTAAATTTAGACTAGGACTCCACTTGCCTGTCTCTGAATAATTTTCGCTGTCTGACAGATATCAAATCTGGAGTTAATTTCTCTTGGTAGGAAAGGGGTGCCCCACCAAACAACCCATCATTTTTAACTGTGAGACCATTTTCCCAGAACGGAAGTGCAGGGCAGCATTTAAGTGGACAGCCATGAGCTATATCAAGCCTCAATATAGGGATGGGACCGAGCCGCCGGTGCATCACTAACTACCATGCATGTGGTTCTTATCAGCCAGTCATAAGACTATTGCCAAGACCATGGGGAGGGACCTGCTCATGCAGTGAGCAATATCTGCTGTAGGCAATTTAAACGAGCAAGTTACTGCACAGGTCGAGCACTTGTTGGCAGGGAAGAAAAGGTGCTACTACTGGAAAATGCACGTGGACCTCGTCGACCCACTTGTTTGAACATATAATATCCCATCCAACGTCCTGACTCAGCACTAATCTATCGCAAGATCGCCCGAGCAATTAAGCTCGTCTCAAGGATACACTTGACCTGTTGAACCAAGGTCCCAAGCCTCCAGGGGTGCCACGTTAAGGCCACTCCAAACGGCCCCCACGAGCGGCCCGGAGCCCTGTCTGTTCTTCGGCAATTTCCCGACGAGTCGCTTATTATTGCGATTCTGGGAGGCAGTGCCAGAGAGTGCATGGTCCTTGCAGTGACTAGTTTTAAATCCTTTGTGGCTAGGTCGATGGCATGCTGCGTGATGGTGGTCCAGTACTCTGTACTTTTGGCAGGTCTTCGAGCAAATTCCTCTAGAAGCTTGGTACCGTAGATTTGCCTTGAGCCTTCTCGTAGTAGTAAGGTTGAGAACACTTGTTTTTACTTTCTACCTCTTCTTTCTTTCTTTCTTTCTTTCTTTTTTTTTTTTTTTTACTAAAGTATGAGCGTTGAATGTTAACTTCTTTATTATAAAAGCTGGACTCAGAAATGGATATATGGGCCAAGACTCAGTTTCACTACATCTGGGCTATTCCTTTTCTACCACGGCACGCTGTCTTGATTTACACTGTGAAAGGTATTTCGCAACATCGAGATCTGGTCTGACAATATGCTCATCGAGCTGACTACCGCATGGCGATTACCTTCGACAACCTTGTAGATCACAGACCCAAACCTAGGGATCGAAAGACGTTGGCTGAAGGAGTCCAAGACATCCACTAAGCCACTGGCCCCAGGGATCAGCGATTGTAGTGGGCCACTGCTTGCCGAACCCACAATGGACACTGGTCTTCTTGATTTGTCCGTTTATTGAAGAGCAGTGGATTAAGTCAAGCAATGGTAACCCAGTCGCCTGGACCTTACAGGGTAGAAGTTCCTGGCGCTGAAGGCGTGACAAATATAGTAGTCTAGATCAGAAACTTCCTGGATTTTTTTTACACAACCTCTGTTTAAACTAGACTTTTATCGCCGGACTTTACAAATTCCAACAATCAGGTCAGCCTGTTGATTACCACCTTTTATTGCTAGGCTAGACTCAAACAGGAAGGCGATTCCTGGCTTCTCTTGATTAGTGGTGAAATAAACTTCCTTCTCTTCTTCTTTTTTGCTGTCTATCCTTAGGGTCTACATTTCGAGCAGCTTGGAGATCGTTCCGTCCCGATCCCCTCCCACCCGCATATAAGAACCTTTACCCGGGGATCCGACTTCAATCAAAACCACAACTACACTCCCTACACTATACTCACATATACCGGGTAATGTTTTCTTTGTAGAACCCTTCCCGGCCCATGCATTCTGCCAGCGAGATCATTAACACGTCCCATAATCTAGTTGTAACTAAGAACTAAAAAAACTAGATTAGTCTCGACAGTACTCAAGACATGGGCATATATATGCACATTAACATATATATGTGCTGAATGGACACAGAATTATTATTCATCATCCTCTGGTATATTTGAAATTCATAAACTCATACAAGCCAGGCTTCATCAAGAAATTAAAAGACATAGATAAGAAATGACACCAGTGAACAAAATGCCTCCCGCTAAAGCAACTTCAGAGCAATGTCTCTGTATGCGCCACAATTCTCCATTCGCCATCCGACGCTTGGCTCCATGTTGTCGATCCCGTGGCCTTGTACTCCTCCTTTCCTCTCGAGGCATTGATATTGTAGGTAACGGTTCCCGCCATGAGATCAATGATGATGACTCGGACTTCCTTCAATTCGAACGCATCGAAATGATGGAACGGTGGCTTTAGTGTTTGTTGTAGAGAAGGCTCACCGTCCAACGTCAAGATGGGTGTTTTGGGGAACAGTAGATTGGCTTCGGGGTTGGACAGTTTCTCGATCTCGGGGCCTGGGTCGGCGGAGGTGAGAGCGGTCCACAGACTTCGCTCTTTGATAAGGAGATCCTGGCGGATGCGTTCGTGGATAGGAGCCATTGCTGCTGATCTAACCGTTAATATCGACTGCAGACACAAAGGATGGATGTCTGTACTCACCTTGATGACGTTAAGCCCTTTCTACTCCGGCGTATGATGTGATGTTGCAGGGTGAGATGCTTTTCGCTTACACCTCGCGGAGTCTAGTGAATTTGCTGGTGTTCTCTCTGGACTCTTTAGACAGGAATATACCCCTGAGATGTAAACAGAAAGTAGGTTGGGAGGGTCCATGGGTGATATAGGTCGCAACCCTTGGAAGCCCTCTGATGGCGGACGGGTGACGTCATCCGCCCGAGCACACGTGGATGACGTGTGATGCATCTGCCCTACTTTGCAGATCGACGCAGCCAGAGATGTCATTGCTTTCGGTCATGCGATGGCACTTCTTGGCTTGTACTACTTGCGTGGCCTCTACTGCCACTATATATGGTTATCTACAATTGGGGGTGGATCCTGGAAGGCTCCGGAATCTGACGCATGCAATGCATGAGAACGGTGTCTTTTCGATCAGATGTACTAGTCTAGTGCGATCGAAATCTATTCATCGTTATGTGTGTATGTATTATCTTAATGGTGTGTCAATTTGGATAATAGGTCAAGAATAGGCTTACTGCGTGCAGGCAGCACCTTGTGAATAGATGTGACGCAGCCAACAAACCCCAAGCATGTCCCGGTGAGGTATATCTCGTGCAGCATTTTTATATCTAGAACCATTTGTAAAACGAAAAGCAATGCCTGAGATATATTCATTAGCTGCGGCATGTAGCGGTGATGTTGATACATGATGTGGCCGCATTGACACTTGGTCCGGCTGATGGCTCTCTGGAATCTTTCTCCGAAACAGTAGAATAAGCTGCCCCCCAGAGGAGAGTGTCTCTATGACTATGAGTAGGATGGTTAAGAATATGATAACGTCCCGATGCGATGTGACGTGTTCTATGATGATGTGGACAAATTGACAGATGGGGCTCTGGGGGCTTTTACATTATCCTCTAGGCGTACCGCTATACGAGCTTCATAGGTAAGGGTGTCAGGCTCAGGATATGCTGTATGCAAAGCTGACCAAACTGGATGAAGTCCTCGATGTTGCCCATATTACCCTAACTTCTGGTATCGGTTCGCATTGACTGCTGATTTGCCAAGGAGAGGAATAGTATTGACGTGATACCCATCACGGCTCAAGAATAAGCTAAAAAGGATAGACCTTTCGCTGTCCCTCATGCACTAAACCGCTGCAGAGCTTGGTCTTGAATGGCGTTGCCGACCCGAGATAAACGGTCGAAATCAACGCGGGATAAGAGACGCGGCCAAGCTTCTGTTTCAATTTCTTATCTTTGACCAACACGGAAATATGATTATCCGAGCAGTTCCAAGTTCACACCATATCTTCGTCTTTGAGCTGGTCATCCAGAAGTCCGAAGGGGGAAGGGGGAAGAGCATGGACAGAGTTGAGGTTGAAACTAATGCTTCAATTAACAACAGTGTTTTGTCAACAACAATGAATGGGTCTTTTACTGAATTCTAGCCCATTGAAGTCTATCCGCGGCCTCCGAAGAAATTTCTCGAAGTCGGCGCAAATGTGGGCCAGATACACTCTCGGAACGAACCCTATAGCAACACAAGCATGCTTTTACGTTTCGAATCCTCTATCTCGGATCCCAAAAGCGCGCCATGTTACTCTATAATCCAGGACAGACAAGTGTGCTCTACTCTACGCTGAGAATATGCGTTATCTCTTACAAATTTGGCCCATTGCAGTGGGGAGCGTCAATATATCGTAGTAACCAAGTAACGTCATTTCCGTGGAAGTTGTCGAGCTGAGCACCGATAAAGGACCCCATGAGAGATATCATTGGCCTGTTCTCGCGATTTTCGCAGACTAATCCCCGCTATCAGTGCTGATCTTTCCTGATAAGGGCATTTTGATAGGTTAGTTTATCTCTCTCGGCACTGATCGGCGGTTGTTGATGGATACAAGGCAAGGAGGAAAAAGTAAAAAAAAAAAAAATTTGGGAAAGGGTTCCTAGACGAGACAGAGAACGTGGGATATAAAAGGCCTGCTCCACGCCATTGAGACAACGCCGATCAACCCCAGCAAAGAATCTGCAAGTCATTCGCACCATGCAGCTTCTCAACACCATCACCGCCGGCCTGCTCCTTGGTAGCAGCTGCCTGGCAGCTGCCAGCCCTGCAACATGGCAGCGCTCTGTGTCTCAGGCCCCCAAGAAGGCGGCCCCGAAGGTGTTCATCGTGTCCATGGTATGACCTCTTGCGTGAGGTGATAGGAGATAGACAATGCTCACATCGTACCAGTTTGAACCCGAAGCCGCTGCCTGGTGGGGAATCCCCGAATTCGACCTGCTGGCTCACAACATCACGATCCCCGGTGCCTCGCCCGTCTTCCCTGACGTTCACTGTACTGCCGACTACAGCGTCTGTCAACTCATCACCGGAGAGGGAGAGATCAACGCCGCCATCACGGTGTCATCCATTGCCCTCCACCCCTTCTTCGACCTCACCCACACCTACTTCCTCGTGGCTGGTATCGCCGGTGTCAACCCCAAGGTCGCCACCATCGGTAGTGCCACCTTCGCCAGATATGCCATCCAGGTTGCCCTGCAGTACGAGATCGACCTGCGCGAGCTCCCCGACAACTTCACCACCAGCTACTTCCCCCAGGGCGCCTACGCCCCCGACCAATACCCCACCAGCATCTACGGCACCGAAGTCTTCGAGGTGAACGCCGATCTGCGCGACCTGGCTGTCTCCTTCGCCAAGAAGGCCAACCTTTCCGACTCCGAGTCCGCGAAGGCATACCGCAGCAAGTACACCGCCGAGGGCTACGAGGCTGCCACCAAGGCGCCCTCCGTGCTGAAGTGCGACGTCGCCACCACGGACGTCTACTACAGCGGCAAGCTGCTCAGCGAGGCCTTCGATAACACCACCGAGGTCTGGACCAACGGCACCGGCAAGTACTGCAGCTCCGCCCAGGAGGACAACGCAACCCTGCAGGCCCTGCTGCGCACCTCCGCCCGCAACCTCACCGATTTCTCGCGTATCATCATCATGCGCACCGGCTCCAACTTCGACCAGCCCCACCCCGATGAGTCTGCTCTCCAGCACCTCAAGTACGTCGATGCCGGCGGCTTCGAGCCCTCCATCAAGAACCTGTACAACGCCGGTATCGAGGTCGTCACCGGTATCCTGAACGGCTGGAACTCCACCTTCAAGGCCGGCGTCAAGCCTTCCAACTATGTCGGTGACATCTTCGGCACCCTCGGCGGCACCCCGGATTTCGGTCCAGGCCGTCAGGAGGCGCTCGCCGGTGCTGGTGCCATCACCAAGCGAGGACTCGTCCGTCGCGGCCTGATGCTGGCGTAAGCCTTCATCGCCAGATCGGGGCCGTCTGTACGATACGAATTTACGTTAGCATAATGTCTGACTTGTTGATCTCCACGAGGCCACTACCCTTACGATAGGACCTCACTTACGTACCTCTCAACGTTGATGAATGTATAATAGCGCTGATAACCTGCATGTCTGGTGTGCAGCAATAGAACTTACATGAAAGAATACAAAGCATATCCATAAAACAGTACTCCGTATGTATCCTATGCTCACCAGATTCCCTACCTCGGGAACAAAGGTGGACCCCGACATAACATAAATCCACCAAGCAGTTCGTCATCAACCAAACTCTGACCAAGAACCCATGGAAGCAGGGACATCTTCCCCGCTATAACACGCGGCTCTGATGCATGCATATCGATCAGGGTCTATTATGCAATTTGCAACCAACCTCGGCCTCGGCTTCTTCTGACTTTTTGATTCATCATGCAAGCGATACCAAATTACGGATATACACGGAGTACTGCCCGCTTTAATCTCCGCGGTTATATGCATTGCCACGGCTGTCGAAATTAATCAATCGGCTCTATAAATTAATAATCTGACCTGTCATCCAAAAATAGGCTCTTTTAATTAACTGGTAATAAGCCGCGGAAAGTCAATTTTAACTGCAGCACTCCTAACTAGCCTCATATCTTTCGCTTAGAACTGAGTTTGTGGACTTGCGGTCAAGGATAGGGTTTTATAGATGCATCGGCCATGCTCTCTACAGAAAGGGGAAGTAAAAGAGAAGAAAAAAAGAAAAACAGGAGATCGTCGAGACGATCACGCCATATTCAGGAGTCTAGAAATCTTCGTGATCACCCGATTTTCTTCGTCGCTGGAGCGTGCCCGAGGTAATTCGGTGTTCGGTACGTACCGTACCTTTGCATCGTCCAGTAGAGAGCAGGCACAGGAAAGAAAGCCCTTGGATTTGAGTTCCAGGGTCTGGTCCGCGGCGACGGGTCTGCTTGGGATCTCCTCATCACTGGACAGGTATTCGCCGTCTTCCATGGATGCGGCAGAGAAGTGCAGATCACTACGCTACTGGACACCGGGCTGGGGGTGTATCCATGGAACCACAATCACCTACGACCCAGAGATTGCGAAAGCCAGGAAATATATTCCGACGGCAATGTATCTATGTCCGGCAAATGTCAGAGGCGAGAAGCGAAGGTTAGAGTCTTGGAGAAAAAAAGGAGTCCCAGTGGCCTGGTTCCTGTGTTGGTGCCAAGCAGCACCTAAAAAACTAGAATTCGTTAGTCCCAAAAGAAAGATAGCTTGGCGCTTGGCGGTGGCCGCTGGCTATTTTGAGAAGGGTTTAATGAAGGCCTTGCTATCTTTTTCCGCGGACTGAGCTGCGGACTTTCCCTAAGCGAGCCTAGGTTCCACACCGGTGGCGGTTTCTAGAGGGCTTCTAGGGAGTTTTCTTTAGTGGTGATCCTTGCGTCGGCGAGGGTTTGTGATGTGTACAACTATAACGGGTGAGTTACTTCTGGAAGGTAGATATCCATGTCAGCTCCTGATAGGTGGTGTGGTACACGTCAGGCTCGAATTCTAATGGATCTGAAACAGAGGCCTGGACATCAGGTACCATGGTTCACTGTTGTACTTTCTAGGGTCCAGCATAGGGCTGTTCGCATTTAGCCGGAAACACAGCATAAAATTGTATTTTTCGTTGGGATATTTTGGCATGAGCTCGTTCATATAGAGTGGGACGCCCCATATTATAATAAATACATGAATAGATGGTATTGAACAAAGGAAAGTTAAGAAATGTACGACGAAAGCAAGAACACAACTCCCGAGTAATCTCGGCTGAGACCGAATTCCCCGCCCAAAGTCAATGGTCGTGTGGATCCAGTTCGACCAGCGGCACGAAGCTGTGTCTCTGGGGCCTCTTATTCGCCCCGTAGTCAACCGAGTAGGAGACCGTTTTGTTAATGTGACTTTTACTGAGCGCTTGGTTGGAGCCGAATGTGGGCGGCTTGCTGGGCGTGTTTCTCTGTTCGTAGTAGGACTGGTCACTGCTGTTGCCAAGCACTTTTGGGAAAATATGGACCAGCATCGCTCGGAAGGTTGGGAGACAGGCACACATCACGGCGATGTGGACTTCGATGACCGACCAGTGCACGATCGGTTGAAGTTGGACTGAAACCATATGGTCAGTTCCGGTACTGCCGAATGCATCCTATGCGTTTGCAAGGCGTCTGATGGGGAATCTATAGTACTTACCAGTAGGGTTTGTATTCCAGCGGTTGAACCAGAAGACAATCACACGGGCAATTGCAACGCCGGTGAGGCTGTTCGCCATCGTTGTCAGGACAAGTATTAAAGCCGTAGAGGACGGACAAGACTTACACAAGACCCATTGCAAACATAACGCTGACACCGGCCTTTTTGCGCGCGGACAAGTTCAGTTTGAAAACCTCGTAGACTGGCATGAGCACCATGACCGTATCCACTCCGATATTAACATAGGCGTTGACGAACGTAACCGCGATGAAGTTGACACACGTCCCTTGCTCGCCGGTCGCCCATTGATCCCAGGACAGATGAACTGGAATACACCGCAAGGAGTCAGTCAACACCCAGGTGATTCCGATCGCAGCATTCAATGCGATGATCGTGAACGCTCCAAAGCGAAATAATTTCGACTGGAAGATTCTCAATAAGAACAGGCACACGGAGATCTTTGCCAGGGAAATTTGTGTCTTATACAATATGACAAAGGCGAAGAAGTACTGTGGATCGTCAGTCAAGCGGCTAGGTTGTGGCAGACGCAAGTAAAAACAAACCTTGAGCACTATGGTGATGTTGTCTAGTGGAGTTATGTCCCACATATTCTGCCCAAAGCCATAATGGATCACTGCAATGGAAAGTCAGCCCGAAACGTATCCGCGATCCATATTTATTCAGCTTACTCGATGCATTGACGCCGAATATAGCTACTGCCAGTCCCTGAAGTCCGTCTTAGCACACAAATCCTGATCTGCGTGGGAGCGATAAGAAGCCTCACATATGCCACGATAATAGTGTAATCGTCTGGACCCCATCCACCACCGAGGCCCATGAATTTCGCAGCAATTCGGTTGGCGAAAAGGAGAGTGGAAAAAATCAGAGGAACGAGTGTGGCCGAGTCTAGTTCCGGACGTCCTTTATGCGGAGGTATGCCGCATTGGCGATTACTGAGTCGTGTGGTGACTGCCAGACCGTTAGACACCATAAAAGGCTGCGATATAAGCCTAGATACATACGGAGAGTTTGTTTTGGAGTACAACTGGCGGAAACACAAGTGACCATGTCGTTCTGAAATGCATCGTCGCCACAAAGGCATGATGTGTCGGTAGATGCGCATGATGTTGAATTATCGGCGATTAATTGACTCTGGCAGGTTACCTATCAGGAGGTCAGCAAGAGTCCTTCAGGGCTCTAGATTCCCGCACCATACCGCGCACTGGGGTAATGTGTCTTCTGATTCAGTACTTGCAGCCACAGCCCCGGCTGCCAGCGTCACTGAGGCCAGAACCAGTATCCGATGCAGAAGCATTCTAAGTGATATGAATCCCCAGGAAGCGTAGGGGCGGTGACCAAGTAGAGTGGGATCAAGTTCATTCTCTACAGAACGCCTGGTGGAGGGGAACCGCTGTCTAATATGGAGCCGCGAACGACGTCCCAGTTGGAAAGCTTTGATGCAGTGGTCCACCCGGCATGTGCAATGATCCTCAGCAAAAATTACCCTAATTGATCCTCCGACCCGTTCACAAGAGCCAAAGATGACTAGGTGAGCAGATCGTCATCTAGCGTCCAAGCCAGACAGGAGACCTGCCGAGGGGCTCTCAACTTTTCACCCAGTCGGGGACTCTTGGTATTCGGGGTACGGTCCGGTACTGGACCGCAACGGTAGTTCAAATCAGATCCTGCTATGATTCGCGAGTCCGAAGGTCGACGGGGATCGTGGCCAATTTCCCGAAACATTAGATCGGCAGTGTACATGTACGGTTTTGACATCTAGTGCGAGTGCCGGCCCAAGAATTCCGGTGGGTCGGTCAACTCGTATCGTAGAAAGCCTTCCTCTCCTGCAAGAGGATCTCGCGGTAACCCTAAATAAAGTTGCTTCTTAGACGTCTTTCGTGTTGGTGGCTTTAAATGAAACTGACTGCGGGAAAAATAAACCTACCTTTTTGAGAAAACCGTGCGATGCAGTCGGAATCCAGTCCCTCTCTGGCCATCTCCGGTACTTTCGCCTCCACAGGCTCAACCGCCGCGCCCCTTACTTAGCATACCCACTTGGTTCCCCTTCAGCTTCGCTCCACCCAACCTGGCTCCTACGACAGAATTAGCAGGACTATTTCGAAGGCCATGACTTGTCCGGCATGCGTAGACCACCTGCCGCGTCCAGGGGACGATCACTCGATTACGGTACCTAGCGTCTCTATAAACTTCCCTTGGCCCCTTGGCCTTGTCAAGAAGAAATAGTTGCAGCAAGAAATACGTAGTTGGAGAGTTAAATAGAATAATCACGCATACAGTTATTTGTACTCCGTTTTCAGACTGATCTAGTAATAGACTACTGGTTATTTCTTTTTTTTTGCCCCGAGCTATCATACTAGTATCATATCCGAAACTGGCTTGTAAATGCCCCTGACAACCTCGTGGCCTCTCTCCTCCCTGCAGTTGTTCCATGCAGGGGCCATTACTATGGCTTCTAATTGTTATTTCGAGAAGCAGACCCAGAAGCATAGCAAACTCCATTTTAGCATCTGTCAGTCATCCGACCGCAGACTATGATAGGGTACGGCCGCTTGATGCGCTCCGCTTCGAAGAAAGTGGATGGTGGACCCAACATCGCTTTCCGTTTATGCATCGCCTAACTGGCTAGTTTGATTGTGTGCAATTTGCTGTGCTGGTTGTTCTGCCTCCACATCCGAACGTGTTTTCCAGGTACCCAGCGTCTGCTGCAGGAAAATTCTGCAAGGACTATGTAACCGAATGTAACCCTGTTAATACCCTTATTTTGTTAAGCTTCTGATGACATGCAACTCTATTTATAATTTAGATGGAATTATTAACTGCATAACAACTGTATATCAATATGCTCGCTCCGACCAATATGAAATGCACGTGGTGGCTTTTTGGAGACGTTGAAGTTTTATGATGGCGAACCTAATGATCAAATCCAACATACACAAACATCCCCTCCATTAGCGCTTCGTGGAGGGTTAGCCACTACTAGATCCCAGTTAACATGGAATACCCATCTCTATTCCTACTCATAGAGAGAAGTAAAGGAAATAGTCACCGACGCCAACTCGCCAAGGCCAATACTAAATGGGGGCGTCACCTACTACACGCTCCGTAATAATATATAGGACATATATGCCCCCATCAGAACCGTTTTGAACCCGGAATAACCCCAGCGATCGTATCCATGACTCGCATACGGAGTATGGTCATGCTGCACACCGTGTATATCATCACCAGACCCTTATATAATTATATATATTACAGTAATATATGTCGGCCTCGAACGATCAATGCCATGCGACACCGTTACACATCCGCACGGATCAGACTGAGACGGGGCCGAATATATGCCAACATGGAACATGCTCCGTATGTATGAAATGTGGAAGATATTGAAGGACCTTTATGCTAGACATTGGTTGTGTCAATCTGACTCAAAGCCAGAGTCTGGATTTGGGGCAAGAATCGTTTCACACTTGGCGCTAATCCCCATTAGGTCACTCGACCGGGTTTATCACGTGACACACCATGGAACCATGGAACCATGTGACCGATACTATTAATAATCCCTTGGCTACCATTGTGGTCTCTTGGGTCCGCCGGAGTGCTCCACCGCCCTTGGCTGGAAAACTGGTTTTTTGCAGAGGCGGTGAGGATCTGCCATCTGCGTGACAAACCAGAGCAGATTTCTTGAGAAATTCTCCAAGAGTTCTCCTTATCAGTTATTGATATCCGAACATACTACCCAGCTACTACTATAGCTCATGGAAAGGCAAAGTATCGGCACCATGTTTGGTGATTTACAGTCTCACATAGAGTGATTCGGGGAGCCCAGGACCCATGAAATCGCTGGACACTATCGAAGGTCCACGAACAAGATACGAAAGCCTTCAGTTCATAGAAACAAATATGTTTACATTTATCTTTCTCTTTAGTATTGATTTAGTCGCCTACCTCTTTATAAAATAAACCAGAGTAGGGCCATTTACAGCAGCATTCCTAATCCATAATCCCGTTGAAGAATTTGCGCATTTCTTCTGGTAGGAAGGGTATCAAACTATATTAAGAGTAGTATATTACGTTTACTTAAAGATTTCTCACTATATATCTCTTCTAAGTTTCCTTCCTCTTACTTCTTCTCCTAGCGCGCCGGACTTATATACCGGTCCATGCAGCCGAGTTATTCTAGGCCCTATGATTTCCAAAATCTGCTGGCAGAACGGCTTGTACGTTCATGGCTGCCAGCGCTGTCTGAGTGATAACATGGAGTATTTGGTTTAATGGAGTGTATTCAAAGAGCAGATCACTGCTCACTTTCTGCTTATTCTTGTTTAAATAGGAATCCCCCACCGCGGCCTGTATCCTCATTCAATTGATCATTTAGACTTGCCATCTCAACGTCCAGGGGTGCTGTGTCACCATGGCATATTCGACTTCTTTCAAAATCGATCAGCCTCGCTGTGTCGTTTTGAATGATGAAGTTATATCTGTTCACATCACCATGAAGTATACCGATACTATGGAGTTTCTTGAGAACAGACACACAAGCTGATAGGTCCTCAATATTCGCTTCGTGGCCTTCAAGCTTCTCCAGCAGAATACCGATTACACGACCATGTTCATGAATATGGCCGAGGAATCGTGGAGCGAGGCCAGTGTTTTCCAAGCTCTTATATGTGCGAGTTTCTTGCGATAAGCGAGGTATTTCCCATTGGAATCGTGCAATCTTGGCAATGACTGTGAGCATAGGGGTTGATGACGCAGATAATCCATGTCTCGACAAAGTCGCTTCAAACGTAGCCGCGGTGATTTGTTTCACTCTTTTCAGGTCCAAGCAGTCAAATGACTCAGGATGCCAAATATCCTGAACTCCAGGCAACGTTTCATTCCATACTTTTGCTTCGAGCTCGCCAGTCGAGGAGTCCCGACGAATATGTGCTCGGTTCCATGCGTCGCTTTTAGGTAAATCTGGCAATGAGCTCAAAGGCATAGACAGTGTTGACCTGTCGTATGTACCACGGGCAATGGTCAAGTACCTAACACGGCCGTGAATCAGTATCCTGTATTCACTGTCGTCCTTACTACAAACTTCCATTGAAAGTATAACTGGAGCATCTGATTGAAGATGGTGACTCATGTTGAGAAATACAGGAGAGAGCGGGAATAGGACGAGGAAGGAAAGGAGAGAATAGACAAGATTCTGTTAGAAACCTTTTGGTTACTTTCAAGATCTTTTATAACAAGGGGAGGAAGTACTCCGTGTGGATGATGTGAACGATCTTAAGGTAGGCAAAATCTGTATCAGTTTCACTAGGTTGATTGCAATGGTGCCTAAAAGCGGGGAAGGCAGGTCTATAGATGGTACTAGAAGTGATAGTGGTCTGGACTTTGTTTTACTAAGGTCTGTGCGTTGTCCATTGATATAGACGTTTGTAGAGATTTGATTTGATGGATTTGTTCTCCTCGTTTCTGTTGGGTATCACGTTAATGTGATTTAGGCACATCTATGAATCGTCGTGCATACAGCGCCCCCTGTGTGCCTATTGATCATCGGTGAGTAGGCCGGAGTGCACAATGATTATACAGCGGATATGTTCTGTAAAGCTTTTGTTCAATGGCTAAGTACATCTGTAAAGACCCTCAATCTGTAAAGACTTTCTCAATCAATCAACCACGCTATGGTTCAACAAATCATCCCGATATGTTTGATTAAGATGACTCCATTCGAGACTGTAACAAGTGAACGCCAGCAGACAGTAATTATACGTCCTCTTCCGTTGATACCTCCTCATCGACAGGGTTCGCGAATGGCCGGTATCCCTCTTCGTTAATTTTAGCGAGAACCGACGCCGAAGCTTTCTTACGAGAGAGTCCGTATAGCTCCTGAAAACTCATAATCAAGGGATGCCATTTGTCGGGGTCAATCCGGTTGGCATACCCTGCCATGCGAATATTTTCATGGACGTGGGTTCGCGTCACCTGGACCTCCAGGGCGATACATCCTTTCATCTCCGCGTCTTGCATCATTTCATATACCCCCTTCAATTCGGCCTCCATCTGAGCTGGGCACTCAGCAATCCGGGGCGGTCGAACCAAATCGGAAGCCGCAGGCGTTAGGCCCGAATGTCCAAATTTATCCGACACATACTTGTAACCGTTCATGCGTTTGAAGTACAGGTATCCTGTGCCCTCAGCCGCAGTCGTAACCTCCTTCGACCCCGTTGTTCTTGCTAGAGCATTGACAGCTGCGGCCATGTCATCCGAGGCCAGGTTTAGGACGCATTGTTTGGTTCGAATCAGGTTGATCGTGGTTTGCGATATGGCCCCTAAGCCTAGCATGCATCGATTGCCCAGCCACCATGCTGATGACATGGGCGCGATATTGGATGTTCCATCTTCGTTCTCCGTTGTGATCAACACTACCGGTGTGCCCCAGTAAAAGATGGGTGGGGAAATCGTCTGGGAGGAAGGAATCGACAATGGTGCCATGGTGTTAGTGTACGTGAGATTTGAGATATGGTAATCATGAACTCTTTGTCCCTCCAGAGTACTCACGGGTTATGCATCCATATTTATATTTCACGCGGGTTTTCCTGGAGATTGTTCGCCAACCTCCCTTCGCTGTTGTCATTTGCTCCAGAAGTAGCCCAGGACCATCACATATGCCATGATATTTCCTCGGACTATGTGAATCCGGCCTTGATTGCCCCTTGATGTAGTAGAAGTGACCAATCGTTGTATTGGAATGTATAATCTTACTCAATAGGTATGCCGATCGGTTAATGTGAAGGTGATATAGGATCCACTTATCGGCCCTTCTCGATCTCTACCAGCTGGGTCTTTGATCTGGGCGAGGCTACGAGTCATTGCTCTAGAAGTAGCCAATAGACACCAAGCTCTTCAATATCCTATGGAGTTGTAGATAGCAGCTCTCATGCAATTTCTGTTGCCACACAGAACAGCACTCGTGTACATTTGACCCAATACCGCACCCAATACTATACAAAAATCACTTTTCCCCCTACCACTACCTTAATCATTATCTGGACCCCGCTGAAAATATCTACCAGCTTGTGTTTGAACTTTTTCACTACGCCTATTTGAATTGTATCATTTGCAATAATCAGTTCCAGGCACTGCAGACCCGTCAAACCTCCTAACCCTCTCTCCACCCATTCAGCGTCGGTATCAAGAAGCTCCGAACCACCTTCCAGTAAATGACCTTCGACCGTCAGACTCAATTCCCGTAGCCCAGCGCTATGTGGCCCGGCCGCAGCCCCCAGTACTGCGCAGATCTCCAGCCATTCCGAGTTGGACTGGCAACCGCCATATCCGTTGACCAGGCTGCTCTCCACGGCCTGTACAGACAGTCTTTGAATTGAGCATAACTGCCATCGATGCAGACGCTGGAGAAAAATGCGACAGGAATGGACGCCAGTCCCACACCACTTGTGGAAGTCGAATCTGTGGAGTTTAAACCCCAGAACACGGGCTTCCGCGTAGATGTGGCGGCTCACAAGGAGGAGATTTAGGGCAATCTGATGTCGGGGTGTATGAAAGGCATGCGGATTGTGACATGGACATGTCCCAAATACGAGGGCGTATACTTTCAAACGTAATTCGATTGGGAGGCGGAATAACATTGTGGTTCGTATTTATAGGAAGGGAATAAATACGGACTCGATGATATATAGACCAAGCGCTTTAATACAATTAATTAGATGCATTTTACAACATAGAATGTAGTCTCGTTGAGTTTAAATTTCAGCATCTTTCTACAAGTAGTGCCCCGACTCCTAAATGTTGCTATCAAACTAGCCACTAATACAACGCTCCAGGAATTTTACTCCACAGCCCGGATATGCAACTCAATCCTGAATCATGAGTTTACAACAGGCACCAACGGGTATGACCAGGAGCTATGTCATCAAATAAAGTAGCAGTATCTGATTTCTGCGTTGACTGTTGGATGTAATAGAGCTATTCACTTAGGTAGCTAGGGTTACTTTTATGTAGACAGCCATATTACTATGCCAATGTTTGAAAAGTTAATTACGAACATCGGAGGAATCTACAGAAAATAAACCCAAGGCGCAGTTAGGATCGCATTAGTATATAGGATTCTTTAAACAGAAGTGATGAGATACGGCGCAGATGATCTATGTATTATTCTTGGTGTGAAATAGCGGTCAGTATAGATCTAATGTATGATAGTCCAATTCCTAGCCACAACCTGGCCAGTTAGGTTTACACCCGCCAGCCGTATTCAGCGATAGCCTTAGCTCTTCGTTGATATTTGCTAGTCCTAGCTTCTGAACCCCTCAAACAATTCCAAAGGAAAATAATCCGCCAGGGCTTGGTAACCCGCCACATTTGGGTGTAAGTAATCGCCGGAATCGTACTCATCCGCAAGTTGAGCCGGTGCCTCAGGGTCCCTAAGCACCTGGTCGAAATCCAAAACAGCATCAAACACACCGCTCGTCCTTATCCACTCGTTGATTCTCTGACGTGTGTCCTCCCTTATAGGATTCGAGTAGGGCTGTACATCAGAGGCATTACCCGGCGCCCCAAAGGGCGTTATCGTAGCCCCAAACACAGGAATGCCAACTGCGTGGAAACGAGTGACTATCTGTTGATATGCAACGATAAGTCTATCGCCAATCTGCTTCTGGACCTCAGTATCGGCATCAGCGACGCCGATGTCATTGACGCCTTCGAAGACAATGCCGTATTGGACGCCTGATTGCGCCAGAGCGTCGCGGTCAAGACGACTGAGCACGTTGGGACCGAGCCCATCGGCGAGAATTCGGTTGCCTCCTGCTGCTTGGTTGAGGAGAGCGATTGAGCTGGTTGTTGGGGTTTGTTGCATGCGGGTTAGGAGGAGGTCAGGCCAGCTGGAGTTGTTAGCTGGGTTTGGGTTGCTAAGACGATATGCTGTCCTACCGGTTATTCTTATTGGTGTCACTTCCTCGTCCGTCTGTGATGCTGTCGCCGATGATTGCGCAACTGTGACTCGTGGATGGGAGGAGAGCTTCAATGGCGCTGATAAAATACCTAACAGTCTCTCAGTTTCATATTAACGGGGCACCACAGGCAAGGCGACTAACCAGTGATCGACGCTATCCACTGAAGGATCTGTCAGATTCTTTCTTCCAACCCAGTCGCCTGAACTCATCCATGATGTCGTTCTACTTCCGGGATGGGAGGTGATAGCTCCGCCACCCTGACCCTGTTGCAGATAGATGTCAATGGCGAGCGTATCTTGGGCTTCCACTGGGAATACAATCGGGTCTGAAACGGCTAAACCTCCATTCGGGATAATCGTGTCTGCGCTACCACTGAAGAGGACGTCCTTCGTGGTATTGGACTGGATCGCACTCGTCCCGAGCTTCTGGTCTACGGGTAGACTGATAGCCACCTTGGTAATTGAGAGAGCCTCTAGACCGAACGTGTTGGACAAGCGTAAGCGAATCTCAGGACCTGGTTGAGTGACACGAATGGTCTGGCGGATGGTAGTGTTTTGAAAGATGGATGTTGAAGAGTTCTAGTAATGTTAGAGAGTGAATGTTGGATTTCTGAGAGTGTTCATACATATGGAGGTGGAGGTAGGTTAGCTGGCTCAGTCAACTGAGGCATGGCGGTCCATATGCTAACCCAGTGCGTATCTGGATTGAGAAACGACACATTGTTCCGTCGGCCTATTGCTGAGCCAAGAGGGTAGGACCAGACTATGCGAAGGAGGAGGAACAGGGAAAGGATACGAGGGAAAACACGTAGTAGCATCTCTGATATTCTGACATCCGATTTCTCCTGACAATGTGTGCTAACCTTATTTTCCACGTCAAGGCTCGAGTAGCCTATATATACTCAGGAACCAGAATTCCGGGGTAAAGCTTCAAGCCTATTAAACACCAGATCTCCATTCCTCCGCGTTTCCTAAAGCTTGAACCGGCTAAACCGGGTAAATACCGCGTCTTTTGGCATATATCTTTCGAAGGACCAGTAGCAGCTGGTCAGACAATTTTGTTTGATCCCTTTTCACGTAGCTACCGGCAAATATGGGATCGACACGGTAACTATTTCTCCGCAAATAATCGGGGTGACTTTCCTGGGGTAGCAGTACCCTAATCGGGATGGAAATGAAGCCCACACTCGCAGAACAACAGTTCACATATTAGTGCATGGCATACCATCGCATATTCTCTATCTAGCAGGATCCACGGTATAATGATGCTTCTACAAGTGCATTACTTATGACTGATTATGCTGGTCCACAGTTATCTCCGCAAACTCCGTGATGAAGCGGGGAACGACCAGACGATAAATGCCTCCTCTTCTCCAGCCACCAAGTTCCGTCTGTCGCATGGGCTTTTAGTCAATATACCAAAACGCCATAATGTCTGTCTTGCAAGCCCAGAAAACCGCCCTCATCACGGGCGCGGCCTCCGGAATCGGTTTCGCGACCGCCAAGCTCTGTCGCAGTCGGGGCATGCACCTTGCCTTGCTCGATATCGATGCGGCCAACCTTCACAAAGCGAAAGATGAACTGGCGGCCGTGGATCCTTCTCTCAAGACCGAGTCATATGAGATCGACGTTGGTGATAAGAAGAGGTGGTCTGAAGTCGCAAATTCCATACAATCGGCGTTTGGTGGAGTGGATCTCGTTTTCTTGAATGCGGCGAGGCGACACATAGCGCAGAGTCAATATGAAGGAAAATTGAAGCCATGGGCAGATGTCGAGTCATGGAAGAAGGTCTGTATAATCTTGGAGTATCTCGAAGCTGTTGGACTAGACTGATTGAACCAGACATTCGACACGAATGTCTTCGGACCACTGAACGGCATCGAGGCCACACTGCCGCTGCTCCTGTCAACCAACACGCCTAAATCCATCGTGATCACAGGCTCCAAGCAAGGAATCACAAATCCCCCCGGAGGTGGCGCTCCCGCCTACAATGCCTCCAAGGCTGCCATCAAGAACCTTACGGAGCACCTCGCTCATGATCTCCGGTCGGATCCTGCGACCGCTCATATATCTGCACATCTGTTTGTTCCGGGATGGACCTGGACCGGGTTAATGGGGAATGTTGGGCCTACACAGGAGGAGAACGTGAAGAAGATGGCTGGGGCGTGGTATCCCAGCCAAGCTGCGGAGGTGCTGGTGGATGGAGTGGAAAAGGGATCGTTCTATATTTTCTGCCCTGACGGAGAGACGGATTGGCCATTGGATCAGGCTAGAATGCAATGGGCTAGCGACGATGTCGTGGAAGGGCGACCGGCGTTATCTCGCTGGGAGGCCAGCTGGAAGGATCGGGCGGAAGCAGGCATTCGCGCTGATGCTGAGCGACGGAGACAGTAGGGCGTACATTATGTTTTGGGAAACTTGGACCGATTATTATTGCACTAGGGTAATACAGTCAAGCGTGTTGTCATTTCGGATGTTGTAAAACGTTTTTTCTTTTGGTTCAGTTCCAGTTCCAATCACTCGATGTATGTACTTCCGCTTTGGGACACAAACCCTAAGACACAAGGCAATGAGAGCGGATTGTCAGCCCCCAGCACAATAAGAAGGGACAATACTCAACAGATCTCATAAATACAAAGTTATCATGCATGGAATGAATTTATTACACGGCGTAAGACATTGCCGAGGGTAGTACCGGACCAACAAGGTTAAGTTGCCGACCAGCATTCCCTTTGATAAGATACCAATCAATCACAGCGCCGAGACGTCGGCCGATGCAACCTATGCAACGTCGACGATCGCCGGATTCGTCCAGCTACGACAAGATGCGGAGGTTAGCGTGGGGGTCTTGGGCTCGTTGGAGGTCAAGGCACAGGGGTTTCAGTCGCTTATCGTCCTCTTCTTCTGGTAAGGTTGCGACCTGCTCTTATCGCCCATGACGATGATACTCTGCCTTCCCACCTGCATGACAATGTGAGGAGAAGCTTTTAAACCTGCAGCCTCTGGCGAGGGTCACCAAGACTTGGATCATTCACCCCTTACATCAGGCCACTTCCCTTCTCTGCCCTTTCTTCTATTCTCGCCCTCTCCATCCTCCTTTCCCACCGCTGGCGGCAGGACCATGGTGTCGCAAAGTGTTCCTCCATCCGACCTGGAGCGACATGATACGTTCAAGTCCGCTGGACGGAGTGCTTCCCTGGATGCCAAAAGCACTAACAAGTTGGGTGCAATTGCATCTGCCCCAGGTGTAGTCGAAGATGTAGTCAGAGTGGTTGATCACAAGGCTGAACGAGCTTTGTGTCGACGGTTTGACCTGCGATTGCTTCCGATATTGGCCGTTATGTGTAAGCTCTGACCAGACATTTTTTTGAAGCGCCATACTGATGAATTAGATCTGTTCAATGCTTTAGATAAAGGAAACTTAGGAAATGCCGAAACCGATGGAATGAGCGAAGGTAAGGCCCAATTCGGATCCCGGCTGTCTTAAAACTAATTGATAGATCTCAACTTCAAACCGAACGAATACAACCTCCTCTTGTCCATCTTTTTCGTCCCATATGTCATTTTTGCCCCGCCGTTCGCGATGTTGGGCAAACGATTCAGCCCCGCCAGAGTGCTACCCATTCTCATGTTCAGCTTTGGCTCTTTCACTCTCCTCTCGTCTGCGACCAAGAATTTTGGTGGGATGTTCGCACTGCGGTGGTTCCTAGGCATGTCCGAGGCGGCATTTTTCCCGCTGGTGATCTACTACCTGACGACCTTTTACCGTCGCGGTGAGCTTGCCAGACGACTAGCGATCTTCTACGCGGCGTCCAATATCGCGAATGCCTTCTCCGGGCTAATCGCATTCGGTGTATTTCAAATCGAAAACTCATCCATTCCCAACTGGCGCTATCTCTTCATTATCGAGGGCAGCGTAACGGTACTCTTCTCTATATTCGCATTCTGGTATCTGCCCCGCAGCGCATCGCAAGCCAAGTTCCTCTCTGACGACGAGAAAGCCCTTGCCCTGCATCGTATTCAAGTCGATTCCAGCGCGGTCGTCAACGAAGAATTCCGCCTGCGCGACGCTCTCTGCATCTTCAAGCACTTCAGCACCTACGTCTTTCTCGGGATTGAAATCTGCCTCGGAGTCCCCATCCAGGGTGTCGCCCTGTTCTTGCCCCAGATTGTCCAGCGACTCGGCTACAGCACCGTCAAGACGAACCTCTACACCGTCGCGCCCAACGTCACCGGCGCCGTCATGCTCCTGATCCTGGCCTTCTGCTCCGATGCCGTCCGTCTCCGCTCGCCTTTCATCGTCCTCGGCTTTCTGCTCACCTTCGCCGGCTTCATGATCTACGCGTCCATCGATGACGTACAGGCCCAGATCCGCGTCGCCTATTTCGCGACCTTCATGATGACATGGGGAACGTCCGCCCCGTCTGTGCTGCTGAGTACATGGTACAACAATAACATCGCGCACGAAGGTCGCCGCGTGCTGCTGACTAGTATTGGCGTGCCGCTGGCCAACCTGATGGGTCTGGTCAGCAGCAATGTCTTCCGCAGCCAGGATAAGCCCAAGTACATGCCGGCGCTAATCACGGTCGGGGCGTTCGGGGCCACCGGGGCCGCATTGGCCGGGTGCTTGGGGGCTTACATGTGGTTTGATAATAAGAGGCGCGACCGGCGCGATGGAGTCACGGTCAGAGCGCAGGATGTGCCCACCGAGCGGTTGAGGGATGGCCCGGCGAGCCAGGAGTTCCGGTGGTTTCTGTGATGGTTTGCTTTATGGTAATGGAAATGGCTATTTGATATGGTTTAGCGTTGATATCTATGTATCTTCTTGTCTTGCTGTTGTAGAAATTGTATTTCTAAGCGTAATCTTGACGACGATCGCTTGGCTATGCTTTAAAACGAGTCTTTATGAAGTACGGGAGTTCTCAGAAGTGGCATTTTATCATTGCTATTGAGGTAGGGTTCTAAGCATATTGTGAATATACAACTGCGCAGACACGTGATCCGGTATACATTCTTGGATGTGCACTCTTAGATTGTAAGGGATGTACACTAATGCAACTGCCGATGCTTCGCCGTAAACTTCGCATCCGGCTTACTGTATAGAACCGTATCTCACGGATATCTATACACCAGTTGCGTCAGGCTCGCGACAAGTATGGAGTTGGGCAGTCCTCCATCCAGCGAGGTAGTCCTGTCCCACGAAAGCAAGGAGAAATGGCCCCTCTCCTCGAGAGAATTTCAATTACATATGGCAGTAAATATGTTCCTGGACTTGGTCTGAAGGAACCCCCCACGTCTCCAGCGTCCACCGCCATTTCTCCGCATGTAACGTGGGGAACCTCATCCCCGGATCTGCAGAATCTGGAGAATGTGGACCTGTTCCCCGAGTCGTATTACCAGTCACTACACAGTACGAGTATTCCCCTCCACGCGGAATGTTACCGTGGCACTGGTTGGCGTGTTACAACGTCAGGATTATGTATCTGATTCCTTCTGGTGACCTGTCGACTTGAGACTCCTTCCGAAAGTGTTTAACCTCGGCTATCCACCGATTCAACTTTCCGTCTCCCTTTCCGCGTCCTGCTTTAATTGGTAACCCCCTGCACCACAATTCACCTTCTGTTTGCTCTACGTCATCTGAGAGGTATAGATTAGGTTGGATCTGTTCCATTCACTGACCAGCTTTGGTAACTTTCTGTGTTGGGTTACTGTTGCAGGTGGGAACAACCCGGCGGGAATCGTGACAAATTCCATGCAGGGATGAGTCTACGTATAGTGGCCCTGTACGAGGTCACGGTCACCTCGATGCAATGCACATCGGTCAATTTGGGGAATGAAAAAAAAAAAAAAAAATAAGATTCTCGGATACTCCATGTATCCAATGGACTACATATTAATTCTCGAGCTAAGGCGCAGAAGCAGAATCATGTCCATGCCACCGTGTCCATCGGCGTCCCATTGGGTGCGATGGCATCCATTTCAACCTGGCTGATGGCCACATCCAGCAATGCCGGCCCGCGACAGCGCAACAACCAGTAGATAGCGTGTGGGAGTTCTTCGACCCGGTCGCAGCGTTGACCCTGGCAGCCCATGCTCCGGGCGAGGCGATCAAAGTCGGGACCCGTTTGGGAACCACAACCGGCTTTCGCACCGTACTCTTTCTCCAGATGAGACAAAATGCCGTGTTGTCCATTGTTGAACACGATCACCTTGATCTGAATTTGATGCAGCAGCGCGGTCATGAGCTCTTCCATCGTGGTGCAAAACGAAGCATCCCCGTCCACGGCAATGACTTGCTGATCGGGGAGAGCGAGCTTGGCTCCGATCGCAGCTGGTACGCCAAACCCCATCGTGGTCAGGCTGCTGGAGGTGATCAGGGAATGTGGATGAGTGCACCGGAAATGTTGGGATGTCCACATTTGGTTCTGGCCGACGCTGGTGGTCACGGTGATGCTGCTCTTCATGGGAGTGGTTTGGCGGTTGAGCTCAGCCATGACCTGCTGGGGCCGCGGGCGATGTTTCGCCTTACTGAGAGGTTCGTCAAAGGTATAGAGCCGTTTCCAACCCTGGATCTGGTCCAGCCATGCAACGCGATCCCCCACGGGGGTTAAGAGGGACAGTAACACGGGTAGGGTCTCTGACAGGTCGCCGAGAATGATTTCGGTAGGTTCGATGACTTTCCCCAGTTTACTGGCATCGATGTCGAAATGTACAATGCCTCTTCCCCCGCCCTCCCGGTCAAGGGCCTTCGGAGCAAACCCATCTGCATTCCCCACTGCGCGCTCGTCCAATCTCGCCCCGATCACGATCAGGAGGTCGGCATTTTGGATCGCGCAATTGGCATATGGAGCGCCATGGGTCCCAATCATGTGTAAGGCCTCTTCGCGGGTTTCATCGAAGGATCCCAGGCCGAGTAGTGTGGTGGCCACGGGAATCTGAGCCTTTTCAGCGATCTTGGACAATAGCTTACATCCGCGCGCCGAAGCGAGGACCCCCTTTCCGGCACAGATCACTGGGTGTCTGGATTGATTCACCATGCCGGCTACATGGACAATCCTCTCATACAGATAGCGAGGGTCGGCTAGGGGCGAGACAGCACTGCACGCTTTCCTGTGCACCTTCTCGACCATCAGCGATACGCTCGGTAACTCCTGTAGGGTCTGCGAGTCAAAGAAGGCTTCACCGATTTCAGAGGATATGTCCAAAAGGGCCGGTCCAGGCTTTTTGCCCGTGGCATGAAGGAATACCGCATCGATCGCACCAGGCAACTCGCTCAGCCGCCGCACACGCGCACGCCACTTCATACACGCCCCTACGCGCTCGATGGATTTTCCCTCCTTGGGGGCGTTGGTGTCGTGAGCGGCGGGGACCTGGCCACGGATCACCACCGTCGGTGTTCCATCCAGAAGGCCATCCAGCATTGGGCTGATGACGTTGGAGCTACTGGGGTCAGTGCTCCCGAAGACGACGCCCAGTCTCCGGGTTGCCTTCGCGTAGCCCTCCGCCATGTGGCCGGCACCTCGTTCATGACGCGAGGGAACCACCCGAATGACCGGAGACTTGTAAACATCCCGGAATAATGCCAGTGCCCCTGCCTTGGGGTGTCCAACTAAGGCGCGAATTAGAAGGGCCCAGTATGTCTTCAACAAGTTACTTACAGACGTGGTCCACACCGTGGTCGATGAGACGTCGGTGGAGGATCTCTCCTCCCGTGAGTCCTAGAAGGTCCTCCATGTCACAAGAAGTAGTTCATTACGTAGAGTCGAATTTGCACAGAGAATAGGACAGGGGATGTGCAAGGGCCACACGGGCTGCTTATATGGTGGCCAGGGCAGGGCTGGCCGACTCCTGCAGCTCCCTATTGGGGAACTACTGTAGACAGACAATGGTGTACGGATGCGCCGGTATGGCGAGAACAACCAACGACATAAATAATAATAATAATAATAGCAATAATACCAGCCGTCTCCACTCGGCGGCGATCTAGTTGTGAAGCTCATTCCCCAAACGGGTAACAGCCTCGCGGGCGGTATCTCACGAGTCTTACCAAATCGGTGCCGATGGCGTTGCCACTATGCAGACAAGCGTTTTATATGTCTCCAGAAGAACCGGGAATTCCTATGGACTCTTCACCGCTATCCCTTGCAGTGTGCATGAATCTTTGGTTGGTGTCAATGGGTCAGGTTCTTATGCAGGGTTCAGCGGGTCACCTGGTCCACTTTCTGCCCAGTACTTCGCATGGAGACCATCCATGATCTTGGAACTCTTACTCATTTAAATAGAGGAATACATTGCTCGATGGTCATGGACATCACTTTACTCCAGAGAATCAATCGCGCAACGTGGAAGCAACCGATACCTTCCCCGACATCATGATCACCCACTTCAAACCAACCCTGACCAAGAGCCTGCCCTCGCTGGCAATGCCAACATTACACACGGCACTCGCACCTCTTCTCCCGTCGAAACAGCACTCTTTTCTTTCAGTTCGTGTGGACGGCGTGTTCAATCAGGTGGCCTTCCGAGTTATGCCGGCGCCGCACAGAGACAGGCAGCCGCCGTCCGACTTGTCGACACGCCAGCAACTCCAATCTGTCCACAATGTTCCAGGCCTTGTCTTTGGATTCTGGTCACCTGGCTGTAGCAATGGCTTCCATGTTGCAGGATTTCATTTGCATTTCATCTCTGACGATCGCACCGCCGGAGGACACGTCACGGGGTTCGACGCCTGGGATGTGCAGCTCTCCGCCGGGGTTCTGAAGGAGTACAGGGTTGAGATACCTCAGGATGAGGACTATCTTGAACTCCCAATTCGGAATTATGAGGAAGATCAAAACCTTCACTGAAGGGCCTTGAGGGGGTTTGACTGCAAGTCCTTCTTTTTTGGCAGTTGTGAAACCCCGACTGACGTAAATTGGTATGTTACACCCCTAAGCCACAGTATCTTGAATGCCAATTGGAATACGGCTGACAGAGATCAACATAGCACTTGTGTTCCCTCAGCATGCGCGATATATTATGCTTTTTCTTGTATGGTGCCCCCCGGCCGAAGGATCAACCTATACGATATCTTCGCTCTTTGCCTACGAATATAAACACCGCACATGATCGAGTCGCATATCACAACCCAACCAACCATATTTTCCCACGCCATGTCTTCTGCAAAATGCCGTGCCATACGGGTGGATCGCGGCGTGGATCTCGGCATTCTTCACAGTGGGGCACCCCCATCGGTGACGTCTGGACATTATTAATCGTCTCCAAAGATTTTCTCCCAAGAGATTCTCCAAGGTTCTCTCCCCAAAGATCGAAGTTGAAATTTCCCGGCAGTTGCATGTTTGTCGCGAAGGCTGGAAATTTCTGCAGCCGAAAAAAACTGTGATGGCCTCAATAAAGCAGTGGACAACTCCCTTGAAGGGACTCGACTCCCTCAAACTCACCGAAGCCCCCAAGCCTGCGCCGGGCAAGGGCGAAGTCCTCGTCGAGATCCACGCCGTGTCGCTGAATTACCGCGACGTAGAGGGTACGGTTCGCGCATCCTGCAGCCGGGGTTAGAATTGTGAATCTAACACGGTCACCCAGTAACGAATGGCGAGTACACCCACCACAAGGCCGTGGGACAAGAAGCCAGCATTGTGCCATGCTCCGACATGTGCGGCGTTATCACGCAGGTCGGGGAGAACGTCAGCGCGTGGAAAGTCGGCGATCGCGTTCTCTCCACCTTCCTCCCAGACCACCAGACCGGCCAAGTTACGGAAAAGGAACTGGCGCGGGGAATGGGTCTGCCCCTCAACGGTGTCTTGGCTGAGTACCGTGTCTTCCCGGAATATGCGCTGGTCAAAGCGCCAAGCTACATGAGCGATGAGCAGGCCGCTACGCTGCCGATTGCAGTCGTGACGGCATGGATGGCGATCAACGGCATGCGGCCTATGGGACAGAACGGAGGACACGGAGAATATATCCTGCTGCAGGGAACGGGTGGAGTGGCGATTTCGGGGCTGCAGATCGGAAAGGCGTCCGGCGCCAAGGGTGCGTTTCCTCTTCTACTTTTATTGCTTCAATATTTTGAGGACTTCAGTTGCAAGAAGAATCCTTAGCTAACATAAGCCCAGTGATCATCACTTCCTCCTCCGACTCCAAGCTCGCCCAGGCCAAGGAACTCGGCGCCGACTACACAATCAACTACCGCACCCAGCCCAACTGGGAAGAAGAGGTAATGCGTCTCACCAACAACCACGGCGCAGACATCATCCTGGAGGTCGGTGGCGCCCAGACCTTGAAGAAGAGCTTCGACTCCATCGCCTTTGGTGGCTTGATCAACTGCATCGGGTATGTCTCCGGCAAGATGGACGCACCGGATGACCGCACCAACGTGAACCTCCTGACGCTGAGGAGGAACGTCACGCTGAAGGGGATCATCAACGGGCCCAAGGATCGGTTCGAGGAAGCGGTAAAGTTCTATGAGAAACATCAGATTCAGCCTGTTGTGAACAAGGTGTTTTCGTTTGAGGAGGCTAACGAGGCATTTAAGTTTTTGGCGAGTGGGAATCATTTTGGGAAGGTTGTTGTCAGGGTCAAGTAGATGGACATAGCACGCATAAGAGAGAAACATAAATTAATTAAGTGGTACAAATTGCTATGCCTGCCAGTCTACCATCCATTTCTAATGTTGTTATTGTTAAACGATCCATATTGTGATGCAATCGACCTGTTGACCCTGTCTAGTTAGGTCTACCGCCTGATCGATTTGTCCTCGAGGCCTATAGATGCCACCTTACATTTCACCGAAAACATGGCTCTTACTGGATGGGTTCTGTAATTCTTTCCATGATTTTTGCGTCCTTTCGTGGTGATCCTGCTGCCCAGCTACTATAGGCTTCTGAGCAACGTGCACAGTGCATGGCGGGTGATTGGAAGAATAGTACATGAGCGCAGAGCCATGGAAGCCTGGGTGGATTTAGAGCACCAAAGACCCGCCGATGTCTTCCAATGGATGATGGATGCCGCGACTGGGGAACAGGTCGAGCTTAACGACCTCGCTCAGCGAGTGCTGCTACTTAGCGTCACATCTATTCACACCACCACTTTGACAAGGACTCAAACGATGTATGACCTTTGCGCACACTCTGAGCACTTTGAGCCCTTTAGAAACGAGGTAGTCTAAGCTCTGCAGAAGCACAGGGGCCGGAATAAGACTACTCTGATATACATAGGCAAAGCGGATAGCCTGTTGAAAGAGACACAAAGATCCAGTCCCTATTCCAATGTATTCCTTTCCTTTTCCTACTAAATAATCCGCAACTAACAATATCTTCCAGTGATGTGGAACCGGACCACCGACAGGCCAGTTACCTTTTCCAATGGCCTTCATCTGCCCGCTGGAACTCGCCTTGCGGTGCCTTTAAACGAAATCCTGCAGGATCCCGCCAAGGTTACCGGTGTTGATCCCTCTACTTATGATGCTTTCCGGTGCTCCCACATCCGTGAGAAGCAAGACAATCCTGCAAATGCGCAAAAATACCTCATGGCGAAGACCATCTGACAATCTCGCATTCGTGTATGGTAAGTTTGCGTGCCCGGGTCGGTTCTACGCTGTCAATGAGATGGAAATGATCCTCACACGCATGTCGATCTGTTCTGAATTCATATTCCTGGAGGGCCGGGCAGACCACAGAACTTCACTATCGATTCAGACCTGTATCCGGACCCTCTTAAGCGCTTGTTGACTCGGAAGCGAAATTCAATCGCAAATGGGATAGAAGAACTTTTGAAAGCTTATTGAACTAGACATGATGCGTTCTCTATGTTCACAATGGGGTTTTCCAAGGTACCGAATGTAGTGGGGACCGGCCAGCAGCGACCAGAATGATAATACTGCCAATATCGGGATGCATTGAAGATAGCGCTATTTTAATCACAGTGATAATCCATGAAAATATAGCGGAACTGGAGTGACTTTAAGGTTTTTTTTGGTTAGGCACATGTCTGCAGCCCAGGGCTCTGATTTAAAGCAAAGAAAATAATATGACACATGGTCAAATGCCATAGGATTCAGAGTTGAGGCTTAGTATAATACACCATGACTTAACGAGGCGGCATATAAACACGCTACTACGGGGTTTGCTCAACATATGTGAGACTCCGCGCCTGGCCTCGGGAATAGCACCTGGGTTTAGCGAAAATGAGGCTATATATTGATATGTTATGCCTCTATAGTGGTACTAGTTATGCGAAGCAAGGTAAGAACACCACTAAAACGCCGAAAAGGAGTCATTTCTCCAACAACCAAGCAGTAATAACCATGCTTCGCACACCGAATATTTACCGCTTCTGATATACAAATAAAACATTACCAATCATGCCACCGGGATCATGACGAAGATCGGCGCTTTTACATCCTGAGATATCCAACGTTCCGCAACCCCTCACCACGTCACATCCTGCAAGCCACTTCATCACGACAACACCGATTGGCCGATTGGGGGTGGAAGCTGCACAATAAAATAAAAGATCGATGCACAAACCTAGATTGGGTTGATAGCACTTAAAGTCCACGGTCTCCCGAGCCCCTCCTGGTTTAAAACCCCTCGGTGGCTCAGATCTGACTACACTTTAGCTCCATCAACGACTTGACAACCCTGACTACATAAGACACGCCCCAAATCGCGCAATAAGAAATTTGGAAAGCTGAAAGAAATTCTCGAAGAGAACGAAATACGGCTCAGAATGTCCTCCCTACCATCCCATAACCCCTACAACACCCCGACCCTCCCAAACTTCACCCGCTACATCACCGGCCACGACGCAAACGGTACCGCGATAGTCCACAGCGCCACGGAAAGTACCTTCCGAGAATACGACAGCGGTAGCTTCCGTTTCAATGTCCCCTTCACAACCTCCCAGTTCCCTGCCGAACTCAGCGGCGATGCCGATCTAGCCGCCCACGAGTCCTTGATAGCGTCTGGCAAACTGGGCCTAGTTAGCCCCAGTGGGACCGTGTGCCGGGTTGTGGACTTTGCACCGTCGAAGTCAGGCACCAAGGGACTGATGCATCGGACACAGAGCTTGGATTATGGGATTGTCCTGGAGGGATCGATTGAGATGTGGTTGGATTCGGGGGAGATGAAACTGTTGAAGAAGGGAGATATTGCTGTGCAGAGGGGAACAATGCATGAATGGAGGAACCCCAGTGAGGTGGAGTGGACTAGGATGGCTTTTATACTACAGGGTACCAAGCCAGTAGTCGTTGGGGATAAGGTGTTGAAGGAGGAGTTGGGGAATCAGACGGAAATTGGGCCCAGTGTGAGTGTAAGTAACTTGTGAGTGACCCTGGGTCTTAGTACAGCCTGGTGGACTGCTGTGGGATTTTAGTTGGAAAAGGTTATGTGTGAAGGTCTGCTAGATACTTGACTAGTTATACTCTCGTGAGTTGGCCCCATTTTCTGAGTCCAATAATAATGTAGGTTGTACGCTTACGACGATAGACTCATTCATTAGCCTCAGAATGATCTGTGTCCCTTTGCTGCACCCCATTCGTGTTTCTATATAGTAAAGGGTCTGGAATGTTAGCAATGTCTGTAAATTATCATGGACCCTGTCGTCGCGCTGCCGCCGGTCGGTAGATCACCGTTCATTCCTGATCGTTCTGAGTTTATGTCTAATCTTGGAACCGTCTATTAATTCGAAGAAGGCGATATGGGGATAATAGTTTGTATTCTTGACTTTTACAGTGAATGGATTTCGTGTGTGTTGGATGTTGTCCATGTCTAGGACGATTATCGATTGGGGTGTGTATGCGACTCTGTACTTCTCGCCGTAGGAGACTAAAGTCTTGATTTTTATAAATGCTGCAGTATATGTATAACCGGGTGTTGGGCTGGGTGTTGAACTCTTTGCCCACCCAGATATTACGCTCGGCAGTGGACTAGATGGTGATGTGACTGTCCAGCTGGGCCTCAGACATTGGTGACGCAATTGGTCTCTTGTTCCGAGTTGCAGTAGAAGTCTCACTGCGGTCATCGATGACCAATCTATCTAGAGCTGGGATGATTTGGGGCGTAACCGTAGTCTCCGGACAACTAAGCGTCGCGTTTGGTATTGCAATCGTCGGACGAGGCGAGGTATCCCGTTTCGCATTGGCATTGCCAGCAGACCTCTGCAGGGGCCAGGCAGGCCAGTATCTCTGATGAACATACATTGGGCGATTCTCTAACCATATGCGATTCACTGCTTGTTGCAGTGGGCCATTCTTGGTCTGTGTCACTCTTTCGTTAGGCTCGTATTGAAACAGAACCTTTCCTTTTGACGACAGGAGATCGCCTCCAGCGCGGTCATACTGGTAAATGAGGGGCGGTACGCTCAGTGGAAGGAGCCGTTCGAGTTTGTGGCTAATATCATTGATCCTAGCCGTATATACACGGTCATACTGAGCGTGTCGGGACCATGACGGGTAGAAGATATAAGCAAATGGCTTATACTCAGCGATGAATGCACCATTGCCCTGCGTAAACTGTGTCAGACCAGGCATCTGTTCATTGCCATCGGCCAGTGGTTTGAGGACAGTGTTTATGAACACGTTGTCTTCACTGGGCGCCCATCTATTAGATAGAACTTCTCTACCGAATGAGGGATTTTCCCAGATATGTGACATCCATATCCCCTTTTCTGAAACCACTACCACCGAGGCACATCCCCATAGATCGCGCACTGCTAAGTTGAACTTCTTATTTCCTAACTCCTTGAACAGAGCTGATGGCAGACCCTGGTTACCATGAGGCACCCAATCCGCTCTCATGTATTGGCTCACCAAGAACGATTCGACATCCCCTCCGAAATCCTCATCCTCTGGTTTTGCTAGCACCCGCTTAGGTAGTGATCCACCCTTTGCCCCGTTTTTAGCAGTCGAAAGTTTGGGTGGAGCGTTTAAGCTGACAGCGCACGAGGGACAGTTTGGCCCACAAAGCGATAATGCTTTAGTGGCCGGCGATGAGTTTTTGAACTGTCTACGACGTACGATAGACCTCGAATGGCCGTCAGAAAAGCCGGGTAAAAGAGCGAAAATAACCCATAGAGCCACTAGCATGGCCCGGAATGACCCGGACGAAGATGGCATATTAACTGGAGAAGAAGGCAAAGGAGAAGAAAAGAGCGGTCATGACTCGCTTCACATTGACAGAAGCTTCAAGACCCTGTGTTGCTCAGAGCTCATCTCAACCAGCATGCGAATGATCCTTATATCCCGTGCAACGGCAAACGAATCTGATTTTGCCCATGTATTTGGAATTAATTATGTCGCAAGGATAACGGGCCCTGTGATAACAAAGGAATGTTTCTGGCTTATTTCAGGAACTAGAGGCAGTTATTTGTTTCTGCTGAACTTACGGCACTTGGATGTGGATCTTGGAGAGGGTCCGCTAATAGGATTCAGTAACTGATGTTAAGAACACTTACTAGAGAGCGCCCGAATTGCCCGGCTCAAGGGTGTAAGAATCTGCCATAGTGCTAGACATGGTGCTCCTTTGTTCAGTGATAGCATCAACAAAGGTGGCCCGAATAAAGACTCCCGGCAAAGTCTTCTCGGTTATCCGACCTCACACAACCTTCAACCCCTTAATACCAGCTCTTTCTTCGCTATAAATGCTCTAGGGAGTCATTCAGCGATGACGAGTATCTTTCCAGTTCTTATGCGGTATTTCTGGCGATGCCAAACATCTTAGGAAATGAAAGGGATATGTTTCAGAGCACTCCTTGGCGTACAGAATATTTTTCAAGGATGAGGGCATCTGCTATTGTTCAGGCTATTTTGACGAGAACGCCTTGGCTGCTGTCAGGTCACTGAGCCAAGATGCCGTCTGGTATTGGCTTGCCAGATCCCATTGATGGCTTGATTGCAGGGTATGCACGTAACAGCCGATGACTAGAGGTCCCTGAGACGCTGTAGAATCATGACTATAGTCTTATTCTTGGACCGCCCTTTCCTAAGTTATCCATGGATGTTTGGTCCGCATCCCCCTTTTGGCACCGGGCGAGAATCCCGACCACGACGCGCCTCTGATAGACAGGGAGCATGGCGGAGAGTTCTAGAATCCATGGATGCAATGAATGTACCAAGGTACCACTCAAATCAAGAGGAAGTAGGCGAAGAGCGCGGTTACGTCGTAGCTTACTACGCGATATCTATGTTTGCGTATTATAACTATCTCTCGGAATTGGCCATCAAGCTACATCTACTTAGTGCACAGTTGTTTTGTAACTGCCTACACGTTCGGCTGTAGCTCACTATCGACAGTATATTCCTATTTGTCACTTGCCTTGGTATACAAGTCTGCCTGCACTAGAAAATCTGTATGGAGCTACCACATGTTGCAAATTTGCGAGCGGAGCCCGACTCACCTACGCCGTTGTAAATGTATACTGAGAAATGCCTTCTCATATATAGCAATTGAGTTAAACCTTTGGAAGCACCGAATATACCACAATGGGAGAGACCTGGGAGAGGGATTGAAGCTAAGAATAAGAGCTAGATTTACGCCGATGTGCCATAACGATGACAAGTGATTATATTCATATCCCATGAGACGCGTTATTCTTCATTCACCGGTTTTATTAATATACATTGCGCTCGGTAGCACAGATCACGTAAATACACACTAGTCGGGCTAGACTCTAGGTAAATCTGTCATATCCAGTCTTTCTTACTATCTAATCTTTTCCAATGAAGTTCTTACGCTCATGCTGGGATTTTGAAACAGGAAGCATGTTCACCTTGTCCTTACATCGTAGTCTAAACAGCCAGTGGACATATACAGAACCACATGTTGGAGTCTGTAAAGCCAAGAGCCAGTTGTGGAGCTAGCTTGGCACAGGCTTGTGTGAAGCTTATCGACCACGGGGTATAACCCTTGACTGCAAAACTCCATTGTTGGTACCTTTCTGTTCTAAAACTACTTCTTATCTGAGATATTGGGCAAAACTAGTACACGTTATCATAGCCCACCATCATAGTTACAGCGAGAGGAGAGAAATGGCCTCCAAAGAGATACAGCCCTGGATGGCACCATGATCGACTGCCGCCCTACTTTATCAAGATAGATCAACAGCCCTAAGCACCCTCACCACACTTGCGGTATGCTTTTCGATCTGCCGAGGATTGAAGACGTGATGCGGACCCGCCATTATACCATTTCTTGTCCTCTAGCATCATCGGCCTCAAAATTTCGCAATTCACCACAGTCTCCATAAACATCGATCTCGCCCCGTATTTTTCTCGGCAAAATGTAGATCTTTCTATACTTCCGTGCTGATCGTCCGTTGACAGTCAACATTTTCCTTAAAAAGCTGCCTGCCTTTCCGCTTTTCCCTTTGCGCTACTCGATGATCTGTCGTTACGCGATATTTTAGCGGATCATTCGGCAATTCCTCAGTCTGAATTCGAACGATGCAATACTGTGGGGTAATTGCACAAAATGGATTACTCCACAGAGTATGCTGTGCGGAAGCGGTGCGCGAGGTCTCTGCGGGGATTGTATGATGGCGAGAAGGCGACATAAATAAGTCGGAAGTCTCGGGGCTTTGTGACTGATAGGGCGTCTATCTCACCGTATAATTACAACACCAAAGCCTCCTAGCTTCCTAGAGACCGAGAAAGTGAACTAGTCCCGTGTCTCAGTCACGATGAAGATCTTGTTGAGAACGTGGCTGCTTTGGGGCCTTGCGACGGCCGCCAAACAGCCTAATATTCTTTTTATCCTTACAGATGACCAGGGAAAACTCGTCGGTGGCTTGGACCACATGCCTAAACTACAAGTGTGTATACACCTTAACCATTTTGTTCTCCCAGCTCTCTACTCCGAATTAGATAGACGATAGCACGATATGGGAGTTAATGGAAAAACCACAGGAAAACCTCATTCAAAAAGGAGCAACATACCCCAAGCACTATTGCTCTGTAGCACTATGTTGTCCATCCAGAGCCAACCTCTGGACAGGTCGCATGCCGCACAACACCAACATTACTGACGTTGGCTTACCATACGGTGGATACCCCAAGGTAGTCAGCGCGGGGTGGAACGACAACTACCTACCAATTTGGATGCAAGAGGCCGGATACGATACCTACTACGTCGGCAAGCTCTGGAATTCACATACGGAAGACAACTACAACAAGCCTTACGCAAAGGGGTTCAATGGCTCCGACTTCCTGCTCGACCCATGGACCTACCGGTATTACAACGCCAAAATGACACGTAACGGGGAGAAGCCCGTCAGCTACGCTGGCCAATACTCGACAGATGTAATTAAAAACAAGTCATTGGGCTTCCTGGACGAAGCGTTAGCGAACCCGGATCGGCCCTGGATGCTTACCATTGCCCCAAACGCGCCGCATTCAAACGGATCCCAGGATGCAGTGACGGGGGCGACTTGGTTTGGTGAGCCGGAGTATGCGCCGCGCCATGCGCAGCTCTTCAAGGATTATAAGATTCCCCGGGATGAGAGTTTCAACAAGATCATCGATGGGGCTGTTGGGTGGGTTGCTGACTTGCCGACGCTCACCCAGGAGGAAATTAACTATATCGATGAGTTTCAGCGGTGTCGGCTGCGGGCGCTGCAGGCCGTTGATGAGATGATTGGGGAGCTCTTTGAGAAGCTTGATAAAGCAGGCGTTCTTGATAATACGTACATCTTCTTTTCGACGGATAATGGGTACCATATCGGGCAGCATGCTATGCAGCCAGGCAAGAACTGTGGATATGGTGAGTTTGCACGGTCATGATCGTCTCTGATCTTTAGATTGAAGGTATGCTAACACACGACAGAAACGGATATCAACATACCTTTATTCGTTCGCGGTCCTGGTGTCCCCCAGAACAAAACAATTCAGGTCGTCACTAGCCACACTGATCTTGCGCCCACTTTCCTGTCCATTGCAGGCACGACGAGAGATGGTCTAGATGGAAAGAAGATCCCGACTACCATCGATGCTGGGAACGCAGATAATAAATCGGAGCATGTAGCGATTGAATACTGGGGAATTGTGAGCTCCCCTATGTCATTATGGTTCTATGATGGCCAATAGACTAACTGAAACATCTACAGGCCGTTCCCGAAGGCATATATGGCTACAAAAGCGACAATAACAGCCAGCCAGGCAATAGCTATAGAAACAACACCTACAAGGGACTTCGCCTTGTCTCGGACGACTATAGTGTGTACTATTCAGTCTGGTGCACCAATGACAAAGAATTCTACAATCTAAAGGTACCTAGCCCCAAGCCAAATCGCACTTACCTTGCGGATATTAACCTATGAATTAGGATGATCCCCTTCAAACTACCAACTTGGCTTCTAACATCAACGCCCATGAATCTTACACAATTGCCAACCGTCACCTTGGCCAGATCATTCCCCGTCTTGATGCGTTGATGATGGTTCTGAAATCCTGCAATGGAGATTCCTGCCGCGAGCCATGGCGTCAGCTGCATCCGAAGGGCTACGTCAATAACTTAGCTGAGGCACTGGACTCGGGGTTTGATGAATTCTATGCTAATCAGCCGAAGGTGTCATTCTCGGAATGTAGCCTTGGCTATCATATTTATGCTGAGGGGCCACAAGAATTCAATATTTATGGAAGTGAGTCAAACAGGAAGAGAAGTGATGGAGAGTCTACCCCAGTAAAGCAATGGGGGTGGTTTGACGGGTGGCTATAAAGGAATCCTGCTATGCAAGATCTGGGAACGGGTTACATCGTCAATTTCTGAATGGGAGACACTGAGGTTAACTTCCGGAATACCAATGGACAGTGTGTCAAGACATCAGGCTCTGATGAAGAAGGTGCCGTGTCCCAGGACTACTCGTCCTTCATCCAAGCAACACCCCCCATAACCGGCACATAAATAGCGCCGCTGGGTGAAACTAGGACATGCTGAAAGTTGTTATTGTAAACCCCCCCAACCCCAGCGAGCTGCTCCCAAACAACATCTCCAGTATCAAAGTCCACGGCTGTATAATACCAAACATATTCCCCCTGTTCAGCCAGCTTTTTGTCCTGAGTATACCCATACAGCAGGCCAGTCTTGGTAGAAAGCTGTGTGCCGCTGGTCGACAAAAAGCTTGATTTCCACCGAACCCTGCACTCCCCGGTCTTGGAGATATCAACCCGATCCAACCCCGGTGCAAGCGACGCAAAGCTATTCCAAACGCCATTAATATCATCCGTTCCCGGATCTTGCATACCGGGGTTCCCGTAGTTATTGTTGATAACCACACTATACGTTGCATCACCATCAAAGTAGCCGACCATCGCATTCTCGTTTGAGCTAGCACCGGGCTCGAAAAGAGGCACCTTGCAGACAAAGCTAGTGCCATTCTGTCGAAAGGCGTCAGCCTGCCGGAAGATGTTCAGATTGACTTGGGAGTCGGCATTGTCTGTGAAGCCAACAAACTGGTCCCCGAGTAGGACGGGGCTCGAACCTGATCCTCGTGCCAGTCCGCCTGGCTTGACACTACTTCCCGCATCGTACGCTTCCTTCCACACAACTGTGACACTAAGGTTGTCAAGGTCTGCTTCAGCGGCGTACATATATCCCATGGCACTCATGGTATTGGTAGATGGCCCAGCAGGCCCAGTAAGTACGTAGGCCGTCTTGCCGTTAATCGCAAGCGAGTTCTCAACCATTTCACCGTGTACGTCCATTTTACCAATTTCTCCATTCGGTGTCACGAAGCCGATGGTCGCACCAACCGGCTGCTCTGAACCAGCACTGAATGAATTGGATATGAACCAGAGATTGCGATCTCCGTCATACATGACCGAAACGATAAGGCCACTGGTGACAGAAGTAAGGTCGACAAACTTAGCCTCATGGATGGACACCTGCTTTCCTTCTAACTTGATTTCGACTTCGTAAATAAACCTTTCCGCAGTCGAAATTACGAAGCGATTCTCGAGAAATGCACCGTAGGGGCTAACCAGGGTTTGATTTTGCGGAGCCCAGAATGCAAGATGGTCCAAAGATTGGGGATCAAGAACAGCCATGCAGAAGGAGGGGGTGGTCCCATTGCACGTCATCCTCGTAAGGACTGTGCCATCACCACCAAGGTAGAGACTCTGAACTCCCATGGCGCGGCTATAGTTCTGTGGGCGAAGTCCAAGGGGTGCAGGCCAGTCTTGCGTCCGGGTATTTCCTCCGTCTTGGTGGAAGGATATCATGTCCGGGGTTAATCGGAACTTCGGGCTTAATGGATGAGCTAGGGCAGATTTCCCGATGAAGTTGTTTGGATACACTTCCTGCGAATTCAGGACTGGTCCATCTCCGGGAAGGTCTTTTGGTATTTCCTAGTTTACATCAGTATCTTGTACTTGTCATTGTGTTCTGGGGAAGTCGATATTGCCTACCATTTGGCCGAAGGCATACCAAGGAATTGAAGCCAGGGTGATCGCAAGATGTAATAATTGCATGTTGGCGTTTGCTGCTCGAGGAATGCCGTGAACTATTAGAGAACTTGCTTTGTATCAGCTCAGTTGGGTGGCGCCAGCGACATCTATATATGTGGTTCCGGTCTCTTCCATTGCCCGCAGAGTTTGGGTCGAACTGCCCTCAACGGACCCTGAAACTCCATTAAACCGTGGTCTCAGTGATCACAAGTAAGGGAACAAATGATAGATTTCCGAAAGATCTTCACTTGTCTTAACCCAAGGAATCCTTCCAACTACACCGAGTAAATCGGTGGATATGTGTCGTTACCTCGTTATCTAGCAATATTCCCGGATAGCGTGCACTCAGCAATGGTATCCGGAAGCAGGCAAAATCGATACTTTCTGCTAAGATCAGGCTGATAGGAAGGGTGTCTATGACTGGCGGCTCTGGGATGCCATCCAGAGATGCATTGAGGGAGCGGTCGGCTTCCTATTGCAACTCTTCCGAGATATCGCAGCTTTCTGAAAATTTTCCGTGGTGAATTTGGACATCCGGGATTGGCATGTGAGATTCAATTTCCCGTCTTCTCATGGGCATGTTCCAAGGTCTTCATACATTCATCATATGATAATCCATCGAGGTGGAGATTCTGGCCAAATCGGTATACTCGGATATCAATCCGATAGTTATTAAAGGGTGTAACCAGCCGGGCAGTGTAGTCATGATCAACATTATCAAAGCTATATACTTACACATGAGTATTATGATTGGCGCATAAGATAAGTAGTCAGGGTCTATGTCTAGAGGGAAGCCTCATACCCAAACTCCAAGCGCAATGTTCTTCAGATTGGCTGAAACTCCTCGTAAACTAGGCCTGAGAAGGCTAGGTTTACGGCCTTGGCAGGGGCTTTTATCTCAATCCACTCTATGATCTAGACTTTAAAGCTTGGGGGGGATGTTGTCTCGGAATTCCCTATTTCCTGCTTGCTGCGCCACTACCACCGACGCGGGTGGATACAGGGGGGTTGAGACATGAGAAGCGTTTATACAAAATCATATTGAGCACTGAGCATTGGCAATCAAGGATGAGTTTATCTGTGGAGTACTGCAACGGAGGACCTGCTATACAGTGTAGATAGCCTTTCATCTAGGTAAGGATACTCAGGCGAATAGAAAAGAACGTATCTACTGAGTGAAGAGTAGAACGAATACAATCAGACTTATTTTTGCCGCTTATTCTTATGTCTATGGTCTACATAGCTTAGAATTCTCTCATTTTCGGGAGGTCTATCTCGTTGTAAAAGGGACTCCGGTCAGGCAATACCTTATGTTAATGAAATATCTACTAATCGATATCTGAACAAATCAACTAGGTAAGGACATTGAGGCAAGGAGAATAGTAGATACTAATGGAACAGAAGACCGATGCTTGCCTTTCTTCTCTTAGTAAAATTACACTAATTTGCAGCTGGGACCAGCTCTCTGGCCGTACCTATTCGCTATTGGAAAGACAAAAGATCCGGTGGCCGTCGGTGGCCGACAGTCACCAAGATGACTATGCACAAGGGTCATCAGGCAGAGTCAGCAACGGATTTGTGATACCAATGGTGGACGTCACCCTGCGACTGTTAATATAACCCTAATAAAACCTATAAAACAAGCAAGACGTGTCTGTCTGGATAAAATAATAGCGACAATAAGCATGACTCCATGTAGCCTATGTTATAAAAAATAAATTGGCATGGCTCATCGAGTCTATTTGGGGCGCTGCGGAAGAATGGCCATATCTAAGCATTTCCCCTGCTGGTATATTCTCTACAGCAATCCGCACTACTACACCCGGCCAGCGGAGATCTTTAGCGACAAACAAGATGCAGTGCTAGGCTGGCAGCTTTCACTAATCTCTTGGATAACAGGGCATAACTCTTCGTCCTTTAGTTTAATCTACCCTATTAGGATATAAGCTAACTTTCTCACAATCCAGCGGAACTCGTGAACCTCTTACAAATTTAATCATATATCCACTTGCAAGACCTTGGTTAAGTATAGGTTTATACCGCTTTCCTCCTTCCCAGCGACCTGAACTGGTATTGAAAGGCTTCGGTTCATCCATTTCCGATAAATTTAGGGATAGAGAAAGAGATTTCGTAATGTAGACTCAATAATCACCAATGGGTAAGGTGGCCGAGTGGTTAAGGCGTTGGATTTAAGTCCCAATGACGTAAGTCGCGCGAGTTCGATCCTCGCCCTTACCATGTTTTTTTATTTTAACCCTAATCTTGACCCTAATGTTTAACCCTAAACTGACCCTAATATCGCTGCTTCTCATTCAGTAGACCCTAAAAAAAAAGTGATGTGGTACCTTATCTTCTATTTATGACGTACATTTGTAAATCTTGAGACTGTATTATTCCTGACAGATAGATTTATTTCGAGTAGCTTTTGTCTATTATTAACTATTATATCAGCTCTGCTATTACGTAGATGGCCCACAACCTGCACAGGGACTTGGCATCGGTCTATCCAAAAAGCCGTTATCGCGCAGCCCAGTGCTCTGTTCACAGACCGAGCTATGCCCTCTCCTCGTGATGACTATATCCTGGTCCAGAGTATTGCAGTTGGTCTTAACCCCAGTGACTGGAAGCATGTCGAATTCCTTGTACCTCCCGGTGTCCCCGTGGGATATGACTATGCCGGTGTCCTGGAGGCCGTTGGAAAGAACGTCAAGAAATCTTTCAACAAAGGAGATTTTGTGTGGGGATTTGCCCATGGCTCCAACGCTATTGAGCCTGAGGATAGGACTTTTGCAGAGTACATTGTGGTCAAGGGAAATCTGCAAAGTAAAATTCCCGGTAACCTCAGCTTCCAAGAGGCAGCTACCCTTGGTGCGGGCATCCACACTGCGTGTCAGGGTTTATATCAAATTCTCAATATGCAGTGGCCTACTGAGCCTACTAAGAACGCGGAACCTATCCTTATCTATGGAGGTTCCATCGCCACTGATCCTCTCGCTATTCAGTTTGCGAAACTATCTGGCTATACTGTGATCACGACTTGTTCGCCGCACAATTTCGATCTCGTTCGCGCACTCGCTGCCGATGCGGTCTTTGACTATAAAGATTCCCAGGCTGCGGCTGAGATCCGCCGATACACAAACAATAACCTCAAACTTGTTTTTGACTGCATCTCTCTGGATTCGACTGCGAAATTCTGTGATGATGCCATTTCCACCACTGGTGGCGAATACGCAGCCTTGTTGCCGTTCAGCATTGATCGTGCCAATGTTAAGAGCCGGTTTGTTTTAGGCTACGCGGTCATCGGCGAGGCATTCAAGATAGGCGACATGGCATTTCCGGCAAAGCTGGAAGATCAAGCCCTGGTGAGAAGTTCCTCGCTATTGCGGAACTTTTACTTGCCCAGGGGAAGATCAAGGTTCACCCTCCAAAGGTGGGTAAGGAAGGTCTGATGGGTATTTTGGCAGGCCTAGAGCTACTGAAGACGGGCAAGGTCAGCGGCGTGAAGCTTGTGTACAATGTCTCGGAGACCCCTTGATCTATAGAATAGGTGGTTTCATGTTGGGTCAACCGGTTTTAACAATGAATCCTTCTACGTATTTTATCAGCTTATTCCTCATAAACCTCGCGCTGGCGAATCGGTACAGTTGAAGCCCCACTGCGGTGGGATCTCAGCTTTTCACAGAGCCGTTCGAAGTGAGCCAATCATCACGCATCAAAAGCAAAGTCTTGTACGTGGTCCTGGCGGATTGGAGTTATCCGTCGCGGCTATGACACGAAGACCGATGATGCTTTGCTCGAACTATGAATGACTGAATGTGTGAGAGATTAGATCAACGTTCCAAGGCCTTCGGAGCTAGCACCTGTATTCTACCTCGTTTAAACCGCGAGAATCCCTGGAGTCTAGCTGAAGCTGCTGAAATAAATGAGATATAAAATAGATTGGTCGTTGATCCGCTGACCTCCTGGTATCTAGTAATTCTCGATTCCTTGCCGAGGCGATACTTGTGCATGCTGAATAAATGTAAGAATCATCATTCCACGGGATCCGGATCATCCGAGCTGCTATCGATCGGGACGAAGGAATGCATCCAACCCTCCGGTGTCGGATCAGGATTCAGATGAGCATCTGCCGAATGATGCGTTGTTAGAACTTCCGAAATTGCGATATTGCTTGTACCCGTGGCACCGTTAGAGAAGGATAGCTGCCGGGAAAAACTGGACCTAGCTACTGGTACTGTCTCGATTTATGTAGAATAGAGTGGTACCGCCCTATAGAAGGTAATCGAACCCATTTATCCTTCAGCACGCCACGTAGTGTTGGAACGGACTGTGGAAAGCCTAGTGCAAGAAAGCCTTACTTTCCCATGTCTAGAAACTCTATGCAAGGAAATGCTGGAGATAGCTCCGGGTTTACTTCCCGGGTCGATGTCTGATTACTGCGACTACTACAGGCTGCCCCGCCAGCATCATCTAAACCTGCATATCAAATAAGATAGCAAGTCATGCGATAAAGTTGATAGAACGTGTCTAATTACTATGTCTGCTATAATATTCCTTTACATGCCCAGTTTGCCGGCCAGAGCTCTGATATCAGTGCACCAGAGCTCAAAGTACGGCTTTGCCTTTTCTTGAAGAGTCTCTGGTGTGGCATCTTGCAGCTCACGGAAGAAGTAGTCTTCCCGGACAGTCTCCTTCGAGTAGGGCTGCTGTAACCTGAGCTTGTTTTCCGTGGTTGTCGGGTTGACGAAGGACTGAAAGACTTTTCTGCGTTCGTCCGAGTACAAGGTAAGCAGTTTGTCCGACCTTGACTCCTTCAGAATCATGATCAAAGCCTCGGACAAGGCGTCAGCATCCAGCAGGCCTGTGTTGAGTCCCATGGCTCCGTAAGGCTGTTTATCGATGATCAGTCTCCGAAACACAGCATAGGCGAGAATGGGAGAAAAGTCCAAGGGGTATACTTACATTGTTTAGATGTGCGGCATCACCAGCCAGCAGACAGCGCCCTCGTCGCATGGTCTGCACGAGACGCTGATGGATGCGGTAGACGGCTCGCTGCTGGATCGTGACATCGAGCGGTCTGGGCCCCACCATCACCTCATCGTAAAACGTCTTGATTGTCTCCTCCTTCAGCAGTTCTTCATCGGACCGAGTGTCTTCCGCGGGGACCGAAATAGTGTATCGCCAGAGTGTCTTCTGGCCCAGCACCGGATCAGCCAACGGAGTCAGGATGGTCGGGTTCGGAGTCGCCATGACATAGCACGTGTGATAAACGGGATCGACTTCGTTGAGCAACACGACGTCTGTCGAAATCAGTCGTTCTGGCCATGTATGCCCCAGACACGGGATCCCAAGCAGCTTCCGGGTCGTGGATTTGCCGCCATCCGCCCCGACGAGGTAGGCACCACTGAATCTCGAATAGGTGTTGGTCGCCGGGTTTCTCGTCACGACTGTCACTCGATCCCCACTAGCAGGGTTGGGGTCCTCGATGGCTGTCAACTCGGCGTTCCAACGGACGGTCACAAAGCCTGTGTGTAGGGCCTCCCGGAGCAGTAGCTTAGTGAGCTCCGACTGACGAAGATTCAGCAGCCCCGATGGGAAGGGGAAGGTGGTGTCGTTTGGATCACAGAGCGGCTGGCTGGCAATCATCTCGCCGTAGGTCTTACCCCCATCTGTGCCGCGACTCACCGGCGGCGTTCGCCAGCAGAGCCCTGCGGTCATGAATCCCTCGGCCCGGACGAGGTCATACAGCCCTGCCTTTTGGAGCGCAACCTGCGCGGCCCCGTAATAGCCAACTGCGCGGGGACTATACGGGAGCTCGGGGGCTTTTTCCAGCACAGTCACCGTGATTCCTTGTTTGCCTAGCCTGTAAGCCAGGAAAGCTCCAACGGGGCCAGCACCAATGATTAAGACATCAGCCTCTGCACTAGGCGACTGGAGATTCTCGATCTGGACAGCCATTTTGGTGTCTGGTAATAACCACACACAATTGGTGCAAGCGTGCTCAAGGAAGGGGGAAAACAAGGATCTTGAAAGGAAGGGCCAACCAGTAGAAGTGAAATGGATGTATGCTGAAGAGAGATTAGTAGCCAAACGACCGTTCGACAGACGACTCTCATAATATATAGTGCAGCATCCCGCCCCTGGGACCAGTAAGGGCAGAACGACTTTCGGCGGGGTAGCCGAAGAAGAACAGTGGGATTGGGGTAACCCCACGGGGAGATATATGTATAGGACTTGATCGTGGTTGAGTAATAAAGACCCGTGGAATGGCATACTCGGAATCTATGGCTGCTCCCCGGCACCCCCGCCACGGCTTCCCCACGGCATTCCCGGATGGTTGACGGTTATTATTTGAGCCCCCGCAGGTTAGCGACCACGCACTGCCAGCAGGACTGTAAACCACATTGTGAGGTTTCACGGAGAAAGAAAATGACGACTCTATTCACACATCCATTGCTCGGCACCCTGCGCGGCAGGAGGGTGGACACGGTCGTCCAGTTTCTTGGAATTCGATACGGCACCTTCACACAGCGCTTCGCCCCCCCCATCGATATATGATGCTCGAAGTAATGGTGATGGGCAGGTCATTGATGCGACCGTATATGGGTACGTGATCCGTCTCCCTACGCAGTGTCGAGGTCCATTCGGATTGATGGAGAAATTCTCCACGGCCTGTGGCCCAAGGAAGTCACGATGTTGCTAACAGAGCAAGAAATCAAGACCTGATCCTCTTGCTGCTGCCTCCTGTCATGATGAGCATCAACTCATTCAGCACCCTTTACAGCATGGTACATTCACCATGTCGGACACAGACGTCCTAAACCTGAATGTCACCGTGCCTGTGATGGAAAATAAAACAAAGCCGTGGCCAGTGATGGTATTTGTCCATGGCGGAAACTTTGCCGGAGGTTCTCCAGCCTGGCCTCAGAATGATCTCGCTCGTTTCGTCAAGAGATCTAAAGAACTCGATATGCCTCTCATTGCCGTCAGCATCAGGTCAGTCGTGCTATGAACCACCACCTCTAAAGAAACATATCTCAGAATGCCGTTTTCTAGCTACCGAGTCGGCGCTCTTGGATTTTTGACATCGGAGGAGCTCAGGAGCAGTGGCCTAACCGGTAATAATGGGCTTCGCGATCAAATTACAGCACTCTTGTGGTTGAAATCCAATATTGGAGGCTTTGGGGGTGATCCAGATAATATCACTTTCGTCGGGCAGAGCGCGGGTGGTGGTAAATGCTTCTTCCCCCATGATCTCATGCGTACTACGTGGGAGTAAAACGTTTGGAGGCTGACGTACAAAGTATCCGGGATGCTTCATCTGTCTAGCAAGGTGCCGCTTTTTAAGCGGCTCGCATGTCTAGGAGGGCAGTTTCTAGCTGTGCAACCACTCCCTGGATCCGTACATGAAGAGCTCTACTCCACCGCTACCGCCATATTGGAATTGCAGGGACTGCCGACAGAGGAGCGGCTTAAACAGCTTCAAAGCCTCCCGTGCGAGGATTTGCACAAGCTTCATGCGCTGCCTAGTCGTCCTGTCCTTGATGGTGACATTTGCAATGTCTTGCCCACATTCGCCAGCTTGGAACGGGGTATCCCATCCACTTTGCATCAAGGGCGGTGCCAGGAAATCTTCATCGGAGATTGTGCATTTGATGTAAGTCGCCATAACCCACTGTCGTTTCATTCTTCGAGACAGAGTATCTCCCTGGCTAGTCTTCTCAATATTAACACTCACACAACAACAACAGGCATCCATTCTGGCCGGCGTTCTTGAGAAATCAAAAGATGACATCGCCTCACGGTTCATCGCCCACCTCTCAGAGACCCTCCCCGATAAACGCGAACTTATCCATGACCTCCTCGTCGCATACAGCCTAGACAGCACATCCAGCCCCAAGGATCAAGAAGCCGTCGAGGCCATCCTGCAATTCGGTCACGATATCGCCTTCTACGCCCCCGCCTTGACCATCGCGGAGGCGTGGGACGGACCATCGTACCTCTACCACTTCAACGAACCAAATCCCTGGCCTGGTCGCTGGCAAGGCCGGTCGTCGCACCTAACCGACCTTGCCTTCCTCTGGCACAATTACGACGAGTTTCTATCGGACGACCAGCGGCAAACGAGCCGGCAGTTCAGCGCCGACCTGATTTCATTTGTGAATGGCCGGGCTCCTTGGCCTGCTTTCCACCCACCGTCTGCATCGCTCGTCCGCACGTACGGCTCCAGCAGTGACGGTTCAATCGCGGGGTTGGCGATGGAGAAGTCATCAGCTTCAGGCCGTCGGGCGGTTATCTTCTCGTTGATCGAAAAGGGCGGGGCGGATTTATTGCTTGAGGCTTTCCGCAGCTTTTTGGCAAAATGTTAGTATTATCAGGAATCCAGTTATTAGGTAGCTCAATAACACAATAAAGAATATGTATATATATATATATATATATATAGTAAGAATTAACAGGTTTTTGAGCAATAGGATCATTACAATTTCAATCTGACTTTGAGAAACATGTTGCCCGTCCTTGTTTTGGCGATAAGTCTTTATCCTTTTCTTTTCTTTTGTTTTTTTTTTTTTTTTTTTTTTTTTTTTTTTTTTTTTTTTTTTTTTTTTTTTTTTTTTTTTTTTTTTTTTTTTTTTTCACAAACAAGCATAGTAGCTTCATTGGACAAAGGTGTCCCATCGAAGAAGAGAAGATTGACCCCAGCGTAGAGATGGGGGTCACAAACTAAAGTCCCATGACCTTGTCTATAGTAGAGATCATAGCTTCACAGCAGGGCCATGGCATGTGTTCCAACTCCATCTTGAAAAGTGTGAGGGAGCGCAAAATCCCGTTCTTCCCGGCAGCTTCTGGCGGCGACGCTAGGAGTTTTGCGCCTACCACAAGTGCCGCATGAAACAGAATGATGGGAAGCCATACAGAAGCCACGGCCTTGTTGGCTTTCACATCTACCTGTTCGAGTAGAAGCCATGAAACCTTTAAAGCTTCCTCCGGAATGTCAAAGCACACAGCACCAAGGGGGTCAGGCGGCTGCGGATGATGGGGATCTTCGGAAGGACAAGCATACTGGGCTAGTCGGGGGAGCTGTAGTGTCTGTGGACAAACCAGGAGTAGACGGCAAAAAAAATAAAGCGCCCTGATATCCGATGGGACCGCAGATCCGAAATAATCAAACCAGTGATCGAGCGCAAGGGACATATTACTACGGACTTTTCTTGCTTCTCGACTGGGCGAGAAAGGAGTCAGATAGTCGTTTTGTTGACCGATTCTGGGGAGAGCACCCCAGTATGTGGAGCAGTTTGCGCCATAAAAGACTCTAGTGTAGACGATTGTGTCTGATAATATCGCACTCAGTAAAAGGAGGGCATTCTCACTGGACACGGCAAGATTGTTGAATTGGCCACATTTCAGCGAGAGATAGGCATCTTGGAAACCATGGGTACCCGACGGCAACGGCATATGTAACTCTGTGGCTGAATACGACGGAGTGCGATTCAGGTGAATTGCTCGCATGCTGTCCAGAAGGAAAAGATGGGACATGATTCGGCTATGTGGGCAAGAATAAGCTTGGTTGTTCTTTAAGAATGCCAAAAGCGTGCAAAGGAAAAGGCGTCCCATGCTTACTGAAGATGCGTCGCAGATGATTGCACATCATCACTATGATCATCTTTCGCTGGAAAAGGGGTTTCATGTAGTCTCAATCTCCGTGCAATCTTGCTCAAATCTTCAGCCAGGGTTGGGAGTCAAGTGTTGTTCAAGTGACACTTACTGTTTCCAAGCATCCATGGAACTGATTTACCGCTCTCCAGACTTTTGGGTCGCTTGTCAATATGCCATACGTCTCCAAAAGCGCTCCCTAGTTCTTTCTTGAGTTAAGTTGCACTGCGAACCCCGTGACTGGAGAGGCTTACAGCAATCAACACCTCAATCTTTCTTGCCTCCCGATTGTCTAGTTCAAGAATAAGGGTGAGCAATCTGCTCCCTGCCCAGAAGTAGTCCGTTGCGGGGCCCTGGATTGGGTCATCACCACCAGACGACGTGGCTATAAGCGGCTCGCGAGCATGAATAACGGCACCTAAACACGCGCGGGCATATGCAAGATAAGGAGCCTTCGATTCGATGGCGATCAAGGAATGAAAATAAAACTGATCCCGGAATGATGTTGCAAAGATAGCTGATAGCTGTGAGGTGGCCAACGATGAAGGGAATGATGGCAGATCCTGCAACAGTAACAGCGGATAAAATGATAGTTGGGTAGAACCAGACTAGGTGACAGTTTAGCATAACTCAGGCCAGCAGACCTACGGATGGCAAGCCGTACCGTTGGTTCTCTCTCGTCTCGGTCTGCTCGATCGGAAGAGACTCTGGCAGAGCTGTGCTCAGACGACGAAGTTCCTAGGAGCGGCGGATGAAGGCCGGGTGCCCTGTTGCCAGATGTATGGCTGTAGTCCCGAAGCAACAAGTCTTTGAATGCATGCAAGAATGATGGCTGTGGTGTTTCATGTGCATATGCTGCATCATGACAACGTGGATCTCTCTGTCCCGGCCACATAGTTGTTGTGTACGGTGGGGCCGAGGCTCAAGTTCAGCCATGCGAGATGCCACACCTTTTTCCTGTCAACAAAGTCAGCGCTTCAGTCCCATGCTATACCATACTTGGATGCTGACGTTGTGGGCACCACTCACTGATGAGTGAGAAAGTCGGGCGTGATAAGTCTCAGAACTGCGATGTAGCGACGACTGACTCAGGATGCAGTACTAGGTCAGACCCGGACCCGCCGCTTTCCGGGTGCGGACCAGAATATGATTAACCTTCAGGCCCAGAACTTGAGATCAAGTTCCAAACTCATAGGAGTAACTTTTTCAGTACCTATCGCCAGGCGAGCAAAAATGAATCCTATCAAGCAGGGGAAATTTCACTGTGTGTATAATTAATTTCTCTTTACTAGCCATCTACTTTAGTCTTTCCGCTTGGCACGCAATGTTCTGTGGTTGAAGCTTGAAGCTTTGTACCGTAGTTTTGTCTTATGTCTTGCTGATTGAAGTGCTCATGTATCTTTCTAACATACTGCCCTCCTTCAGTCCTCGAGGAATGGACTCTTCAGTGCGAATACATAGGCCATAGGTAGACTCAACCTTGAATATTTAGAAAAAGTAGAGACCGTGTGTATCGCCTCTATCCACCATCAGTGCCGAAGACCAGGGTGTAGACAATTATGCTTTCCGCCAGATCCGCCCAGACATACTCCAGTCACGCGCCGGAGGCTAGTATGTAGCTGAGTGGTTGAAGACCAGTAAATCCCTTGGTGTTCGATGCTTTGCCCCTAGCTGGTCGCGCTTTTCCCAGTGAGAAAACGTGGTGGGGTCGCCGAAGTAGACTTCCGGCTGCCCCGCCGACAAGGTTAACTATGGGGACGTCTCTGCCTCCCTCTGAATGTACGTAATTCTTGATCTCGTCACTCAGCCCCTTTCCCTTCATCTTCGAGAATCCTATACTCCGAAATATCCGAACTAAAAGGACAGAACTAGATCAACATGACCAACCTGAACAAGCCCAGTACCATTGAGCGGACCATCGCCATCACCGAGATCCACCAGGTCCTCCATAGATATTGCATTTTGGCGCGAGAAAATGCGCCGTTCCACGAGATGAAGGACCTCTTTCTGCCTGATGGCATTTTCCGGCTGCCCAATGGCACCGCCGTAGCACCGCAGGACATGGGGAACGTGGTGCAGGGTAAACCGCCACAAATGATCCGTCACCATATCACCAGCATTGATGTCCAATTCGTGGGCCCCAGGAACGCCAGCACGAAGTCGCTGTTTCTGGCGATGACACACCGGTCGAGAATCGACCATTGGGGATACTGGCAGGATGACTTTCAACTCGACGAGCAAGGGAACTGGTTGATTGCGGAGAGGATGATCGTGGTTGAGGGACAAGACCCTGCGGGATGGTACGCGGATACCTACTGTGCTTGATCTTGGCTATGGCTAGTTGAAGATCGCGAAGTTGTATCTTTCAGAATAGGTACCACTACCTCATTTGACTCGGTGTCTGCTCGGTTGTTGTTTTTATTTGTCCCTCCGTGCCTGCCTGGATATAGTGTGGTCTTCTACTCGATGGAACTAGTCCAGTATTTGTGCTAGATTGGATAACCAGAGCTTCTTATGTCCGTATGGCCAAGTAAAACGTCAATTCATCAGTGGAAATAATTGGCATTCTCTGTGCTAAATTCTATTCATTCATACTGGGAATCAGCGCCGGTGGGGGGTGCCGGAACCAACATTGGCACTACAACCTTCTAGTCAACGTGTCGCATACCACACGCTCTCTGTATGGTCTTTTATTACATGTGCACGAACCTCTAAGCCTGTGGTATTCTAACAGGTAGCATACCAGCCTCGAGTAGCTGATTCTGACAAGTCCTTTAATACAGCCACCTCATGAATAGGGTAAAGAATGCTAAGATTTTATACTTGGTATTTCTCATCAATTATTCTACATGTTCGTTGATATCTTGAACTGAAATTCATGCGAGCCAGATATGTGGGCAGCGTTGCACAGTTCTAATGAGGCTGGACAAAATGTCCATGCGGCCTTAGTTGATCATGACACACCACGGCAGATCACACACCAGCAAGCTGATTTTATTCAATTGCATGGAAAGATTTTCTGCTGCTTGGTATTGAGTAACCTTGGTTCCGCGTAAAGTCACTGACTAGATACTGTGACTTTTGTCATGATCCGATAGAATATCTGAGATATGTGTACTTGAGAGCTCTGCAGAAGGCCCATCCCCTTGTTGAGAGTGGATAAGAGCTGGTCGTCTCGCTTCTCTGCAAGCGCTTGGTAGCACCATATCACTAGACATGAAAAGAATATACCATATGAGAGATGTGGTATCTCTGCAACTGGTGAAAGGTCCTCTGTACCGTGGACTTTGGAGGTCCCAGAACCGTACAACACGGTCGTGGCGTGCTCTACCAATGTTCCTGCATGGTATAATGAAATTTGACATTCTTCAGTACGTGTCCACCTTCGAAGATAGACGAGAATGTGGTCTGGTATATGGCGATGGGATCTGGAGTCGGTACTTGAAAAGGCGAAGCGCTGTATGAGACGCAGATTCGCATTTAACGTGATGTTAGTGAGAGAATAAAGGGGCAGGAGGTTGTCCTGAGAGTCGACAGGCAGTAAGCGCCGCCAGCGACTCAACGCTAGTTCGATGGATTCACGAGACCAGAGACACTGTTCCTTTCCACTGTCAAAGCCCCGTGGCATGATTGGCCAAGAGAGAATCGCAAGAGCAGCGACCAACACATTCTGGTTGTAAAGAAAGCATGTCAAATCAATGGTTGAACCCGGTGTGAGTAGACTGCTGAGTATCCCAGGAAGATAGCAGCCTTCAACTGGTTGTCCTTCAGAAGCCTCAAGAGTAGGATAGAAATGAGGTGGTCTTTGTAGCAAGAGGACTCTATAACATTCAAGGATATAGATGGACTCGAGAGCCCTGCCCCACATTAGCAAAGAGCATCGATCGGGCAAGGATAGGACAAAATACCGATTCTTGGCATCATCATCCGTGTTTCGCATTCCTTTACTGGGTAGGATTCCAAAGGTGTAGGCGACCTTTCCGCGGATTAGTAAATATAGAAGCAAAGCCCATTGCGCTGCCTGCCGACCTCTAACATCGTTGGGTGGAAAACTTCAGTGATTTCGTAGCATCGTTTGTCGCCACTAAGGATTCCGAATAATTCCAGACAAATGAACTGTTTAAGGTTACCATCCGGCACAACTGTTCTGAATTGGGGTCGCATACGTATTTCATTATTCCAATCTGATCATCGACATCATGGACTTCTTCATCGCAGTAAACCTTGTATATAAGACAGGTGTAAGCAGCCTCTTTTGTCATCCCGGCGGAGATGTATGCAAACGATATGAAAGTGCCTTACAAAGGTCAAGAGCAGTCGGCGGGCATCTGAGAACAATGCCTTTGCCACGACGGAAGCGCCGGATGTCGAACAATATATGCCACCCACCGCAGCCATCGCCAGACGAAGCCCCTCGTGCAGCTTTCCTGGTTGGTTGATATGCTTGAATACAGGAAACGTGGTAGTGACGTGGAGTTGAAACAATGAGAGGAGAATCTCTATCATTTCGATATCGTATAGCTCCGTGCAGGGGCTTTTGTAAATCCAGGCCATATCTTGAGGCCTAGATGAAGGTCCTTCACTGGATACCTCATTCATATACCCCAAAAGCACATTCAAGGCTTGTTCACATGGGCGGGCAGTGTTGTCCTGCGCAGCTGGCTGATACGGCGGCATGATTGGCCATTCTGCGTTGCCTGTATATCCATCTGAGCTACCAATCAACTCTTGAGCAAGGGCAGAGCTTGCCTCGGCCTCAAATGCCAGGAAGTCAAACAGCTGTTTAAGTATAAGTGCCAGAGTATAATGACTTGATAGCATTGTGTACCCACTGTTAGATTATCGGAATACGGCAATGATCCAGTGGAGACAACTGTTGAATCTAGGAGCTCATCCCAAGATAAACCGAGCTCGGGCTGACCTTGTGAGTATTCCCCAGCCGCAGCTTCCGCGTTAGAAGCACGAGAATAATTATGTGCGGCATTACTAGTTCGTTCGGTATCGTCCACGTCTGCTAGAGTCTTTGACGTTGCACGATGCAAAAAGGATGGACTTCCGCCCTCTACCTGCGTTAACGTTTGATTAGAGCAAGCGCGAGCATTACGATGTCCCCTCCGCTTGAACAGGCATGACTCCCCCCGAGTACGGCAAGACGAGCAAGGAATTCCCCCGACACATTTCAATTTTTTGGAATGACATCGATCACAAGCCATAAATGTGCGGGGTCTTGTCGTGGGGGGTAAATATTCCGAGGATGCGCTTGCTTCTGGGTGATTCCGTTGCAAGTGCCGGGTCAACACGTCCGAGCGGGCAAACCGCTGAAGACATACTCCACAACTGAAGGGCTGCTCCCTGGTATCTTTGCAGCTGTCGTCAACAATTCTAACACAAGGTTTCAGAAAGCAGACGAAGGTCAGGTTACTAACGACAGCGACGGTGTCGCACCAAATGCTCAGTTCTCGAGAAAGTGCGGAAGCACAGATCACACTATACTTTTGATTAGACAGTGAAAGAGAAATTGGAACTGGGAAAGGGATATCACTTTTACATGTTTTGAATCTGAAGTATTCTTATCCGTCATCACGTGTAGGCCAATCTTTACACCTTTGGAACAAAAAATAATAAGTGTCTCTCCAGTGGAAAAAGAATCGGCTGGGCAGATCGGATTCATAGGAATGAGGTCGAAGGCAACGATAGCATACACCATTAAAACCATCGGTCATTTGTTTCTCCGCGTCGTTCCCGATTTAGTTTGGTACGGGGTACGATGAGGACATGAGCCAATTATATCTACTCATATAGATCCACTTACCTAACTTGGACTATACAACTATTCGGGCTGTGTCCAACATATGTCTATATACCACATGAGCAAATTTCAAGGCCGAGAGAGGACTTGAAATGGAAAGACAAAGGTAAAGGAAACCAAAGAAGCAATAAATTCAATACGCTACCGGCTGATACCACCATTAAAAGTTTAGAATGACTATAGAATGCATTGCAATGACTTAAGCAGGACTAGCTGGTTTGTCGAGTAAGTATATTAGACATTAGGGTCTATAGAACTGTCATGAATAATGGTAATAATAACCCCATGCATGAAAAAGCTGTCCAAGCTTAACATCCTTTGCCTAAAGGCGGGTCAGCTGAGTAAGGCACAAGGCCAGGTTCCTTACCAGAAGGTCTAGTAGCTCAGAGGCCATTAATGCATCGTCTTCTATCCAGTCACGTTGTCTATCGGTAATAGAACCCTCGAAAACAGTTTGAGCGCGATAAATATCTATCCAGAGCACTCTGCCTGTCTCTGGCTGAACTACCATATTCTGAGGATATGGGTCGCCATGGCAAACTCCAGCGTCATGGATTTGATGAATAATTTGCAAAAGAGCAGCAGCACGGTCTTCGGTGTAGGTAGCAAGATCTATTTGCTTAATATTTGGAATAAACTCCAGTAGAACAGCATTTGGAAGAAGTTTGTCCTTCAGGAAACGATTTAAGTGAGGTTGCCATTGAAGGGGGTCTATTTGCTCGATCACCCCATAGAAATCCAGGACAACCCCTTGCTGACACAATCCTTACTCTTTCAAACGAACATATGCGGCACTCTCGCAGAGGAAGGGGTCAACTTCTCTGTACGTAGGATGCCACGGCTGCTTCTCTATGGTATGATACTGATTTTGTTAAGGATAGGTTCGCAAAGTAATGTGGCGAGGTTTCGGAGTATACATACCACCTTCATGAGACATCGTCGTCCTTGCAAGGATACTTGAAAGACGCTAGATGTTTCTGATTCCTTTTCACAGCTGATGAAATCACAGTCGCTTAGATTCAGTCCCATGATGGAAAATGAGGACGATAACATTCGTCGGGCTCGAGAAAGCGGGATCATTGGGGTAGGAAGAGAGCTCTGGCCCCCTTGGACGCGAAGCTGGATTTCGCTCAGATTATGTAAGGAAGCTTGATCCATGGCGACGAGATTCAATGTCCCCATTCTGGACAGTAATCAGTTAGAATATGGCAGTGTTAGTGAGACTCCATCTGCAAAATATCTTTGCTTCTGCACATCGTTTTCACTATTGTTGCCAGATCGGCCCAGAAGTTTCGGACACTGGCGATTTCTTGGACCATATGTGGCACCGTGAATCGCCATGTATCACCGAATATGATAGTATAATCTACTAGCTCGGGGGTTGTATTTGTCGAATATTTCAATTAATTTTGGATGTAAAAGACTTGTATACACGACTGGGGATGATAATACCCCAAGATGTCAAGGTTGGATACATTATGCGCGGGCCATGATCATGTTCAATAAGCCCGACATGTCAAGCGGTGGTCAGTATGGACGGTCGGGTAGCTCCGGGCACCAGCCAGTAACCTGGCTTCCAGCTACTTCTTTTGGGGGAGACGGAGGTGGCTGCCTTGTTGTAGGGATTGCTGCAGATGTTGTGGGCACGATAGGTGTTTTACTTTTGGTCGATTGAGACTGGCGATACTTGAGGTAAGTAAGCGCACCGAGCAGAAAAACCGCGGGAACGCCAACGCCAACGCCAAGTGCTATGTTTGTGGCGGAATCAAGGCCAGATCCAGATGCCGACGCTTGGGAGGTTCCTGTTGGAAGAGATGGAGTGCTGTTTGTGGATGAGGATACGGGTGGCGTTGTTGGGTTAGGTTCCAATGTCGAAGTCGCTGTGTTAGAAGTCGACGTACTCGTAGTCCGCTTCTTTTCGGTTATGTTGAAGTAATTCGAAGTAAATCCTTCGGGGGCATCGGCATTTATCCAAAGGAAAAATATTGGCGAGACTTTGAGGCTGAAACCGTAAGTTTGCACCATCCAGGTAAAGTTAGTCACCCCGGTGTTGTGTACCTGGGCTTCAAATTTCAGCTTGGTTGTCAGTCAGATGGTTCAACCCAGAAGGTCAATGATAAAAATTATCAATGCGTAAAAAAAAATGTTTCCCATATTAGCCCCAGCCTTTTGATATAAGCTCTGCTGCCACATAGAGACATTAAAAGTAGTTAGGGTTGTCACCCATGAAATCTGTTGCTGTTCCCCCAGAACCCAGATGGGGTTCTCAGCCGAGTCAGCGGCAGGGGGATTCACAAATATATTTGGGTTGCTTTTTCCATTTCCCTGTACCAATGCTATCTGGGGACCATAAAGTAGTATAGTTAAGAATATATGCAGAAACAAACTGAGTGGCCTCCGATTGTTCATGGTGGCTCAGGCGAGTGGGAGGAGGGGAATGGAGGTATACCTTCGAAAGAAATCAAAAGAGAAAGAAACCCTTAGGGTACTGCGGGCCCATCAGAGTAGTTATTAGCACGCTATGCAAGGACGACTCGGCTTCACATTTATGGCGCAGCTGCATTAGTGTCCTTTCCATGAGCACTTAGTACTACCTCAGAGGTTGTCTTTCTTTGTGTTAGATTAGGACTAGCATGGTGAATGGCCATTCGGTTACAAGGGACCCTGATACAAGGATTCCAAAGCGATGAAAATAAGAACACTTCGAGTAAGCCCGAGCAACAGCCAGGCTAGGCATTGCTTTTCCAGCCTAGCCTATCACAATGACACGAGAGGAGCCCCTTAACTGTTCCTGTATCAGAGGATATCAGTCATGTGTCAGATACGCTATATAGCTTCCCTGGTTTCTTAGGCATGTAAAGGCTTATTTTACACTTAGTGAAAGAGCCAAAAAAAAAAAAAAAAAAGAATAGCATAGGCGCTTAGCATGATATTGAAATACTAGCCTTTAAGAAATTTCTCATACGCCCCCCACCATAAGCTGATGTATTCCGGTATTGTCAAGCGTCTTCAACGCCCCTTCCGGTAGCTCCAACTGTGTAGGGTCTATTTCATGAGGTAGAGCGTCGTCTGATACTGCATGTACTGTACGTTCACCAGCCAACAAGCGGCCAGCGTTGTACATAGTACTGTATATAGATCCCACCGAGGTCTCCTTTTCAACCCAACCATCGTCATTGTGAATATCCGATCCCCTCGCCTTTGGCCCAGCCGCCTTCCAAAGTCCAATTAATGATGGAAAGGGAGCAATACATCTCAGCCAGCCTTTTTGGCAGTACCGACTAATTGCCACATCGAGCTGAGCACCGCCACCCGCCGGTGTCAATGAAAGAGCCGAAAGAATCTTTTGGGCTCCAAAATAGGTAACTGCGTATCCAAGAGAACATACTCCCTCCTCTGCTTGTGCCACTAAGCGGGTGCTATTGCCAGCTCCCATGGGAGGGTCGCGCCAGTACGGGGGTAGCTCTGGGATAGGAACGACCGTGATATCATCAGTTGTCACGTGGATTGGACCAGCCCTGAATTTTATCCCACAGTGCCCTATCCAGAGCAGGTCCCAGGAATCACCATAGGGTGAATGTGAGGGTTTGGTATCACCTTGTACCAACTGCGAAGCGGATGCAAATCTTTGAAGTTGTTTCTTCAAGTTGACATCCCAGTCCGCGTCGTCTTCAAGGATGAATGCGGTGGAGATCCGGTCCTGCACTATTCTAGAGTATGGCAGTCCTTTTAGCGCGAATGAGAGGGAATTTCACAATTTTCTTCGTATTCTCGTACCTTTGCATGACATTCATATGTGCCCGCCAGCCCCCCAACTCACCTGGTAGATAGCCAGGGTCCCAATTCTAAGACAAACCGTAAGACCTTAGTAGCGGCCCTACAAGGCGTCCGAGCGAAAGTTGCACTTACTGAAGGATATGCCTTTTTGTCAATATCCTCCACAAACACCCCGTCTATGGGCTCCGGATGAAACTGTACGATAGAGGAAGCCAGTGTTACATAATCGCGCTTGTCCGGTCTGTTCGGTAGGTTGATGAAGAAGACCCTCTCAAACTGGTTCAGAAATATCAGTTACTGGTCTGATGATATTGCTGCGCGTCGGGATAGCTACCCCAAGAGTCTCATTTTTCACCGCATCTAGGTCGCCGCGGGCCGCCCCGGACGCACTTGCGCTCTCTCCCGTATATGACGGGCGCGGTAGCGCCCAGAAGAGGAAGAGGATTATTACAAACAGAATAGTAGCCTGTAATAAAGGACGATTGATTAATTTAGTTAGCCTAACGAGGTTGACCATTTTTTTTCTTCTGATATGTCAGGAAAGGGTGCCGCCCGTCAGCCCGTAAGTATGGGCGGCGGCCTATAAGTAAACGGACTTTTGGAAAAGAATGCAATTATCCGCGGCGTGATATTAAGAGGAGCGGGTCAGACGTAAAACCTCGAGTTAAATATTTATCGATGATTTGTTCTCCCATGGTTTCACGCCCCACAGACTGCCTTTCCTGTCAATGCTTTCCTTCTAACCCCAGCGCAGTCTGTCTAGTTCACGGAATAAGCCGCGTGAATTAGTACAGGACACTAAGCTCATGTCCCCTTTGAGGGGCCTTGACCAGCGCTTATCATTACGCAGGATGGGATGGTGGCTGACTCTTGTAGTTAGGGCGTCTTTGTCTTTATGTAACCATAATTTACTTCTGTGATGCCCTTGGAAACCATCCCTACCAGGAGTGGGCCAATAATAGCGAGTACCTGGAGCTTGAAAGGAACCAAATGACAGACGGGAAGAGCGGCACTTCGCCCTACAACTACCACCCAAATGTGTATTCCCGAGTGCTTCAACTAGGTGGGCATTGACGAGGACGTATCATACGCACATGTTCAGTAACAAGTGGCCACCCCCCGATTAGCATAAATACCTTCTATAATTATCGAACCCGACTCATTTTAGCTGGGTAGATGCTTTGTCCGAAACAGAGCTCCTGAACTACTGCGCAAAGTCGAGAAAGGCAATGGGCGGACAAGGGTTTTTCAGGGATTATCATGTAATCGTCCAATGTGGTAGGCAGTCAACGCTTAAGCGCCCTCGGCTAGGGCCAACGAGACCCACAGATGCTTCCCATGATGGCGATCCCTTGCCCCTAAATCATTGTCATCCTGGGCTGGACACTTCGCTACGAGACAACATACCACCTTCCGAGGCCGATTAATGATCTGAATCCTTGGCATAATTTAGTTCCTGATATGGGGGGACTAAACCCCCAGGGCTTCGATAGAAAGAGCAAGTTGACCATATTTTATGCTAGATTTAGCTCTCCGTGACGCTTGGCGTTGGCTGAAAATATACTAACCAAGCCCTCCTTGCAATTCTCACGGTATTGTACTTGTGCATTCCCTCTCTATATAGAGTCTGTCAGTGTTTGGGAAGAAATATTGTGTAAAAGACACATTTTTAACATTACTGACCCCTTCAAGCAATCACAGTTAACCCCATGTTTTATTTTGACGCTCGGATAAATTTCTACTGGTAGAAACAGTCCAGGATGTCGGATAGGACCCTTTGCAGCGATATGGCTAACTAGCGCTAATCATGATTTTAGGCGCCAAACATCAATATGATGCAAGGCAGAATACGGCCACTAGAACGCCAGCGCTAACTTCGCACAGCTGCTGTCAGTTTCTTCTTCTTCTTCTTTTCTCTTCTTGAGTTTCGGTGTCATCAATCATGTCCGACTCATTCAAAGAAGTGGCACAAATCCATGGCATAGAGGTTGTTCAAGCGGGGCTAGAACCCGTTCCAAACCAGAATAACCCACACCATGTCATCGTGCCTGTGCTGGCCAACGAGTCTGTGCCACGCGAAAACAGGATATGTGGTGTACGCAAGATGACCTTCTGGCTTGCTGTAGCGGTGGCAGCTCTTGTTGCGGTCGTGATCGCCTTAGCTGTTGGACTGGGAGTCGGCCTTACTAGTATGTCTAGGGTCAGTTCAAGAACTTGTGATGGGATGTGCTAATCTTTCAGGGTCGCATTCTGCCTCGACGGCTCCTGTGGCGACAACCAGCTCAGGTATTACATCCACCCCATCAGCATCGCTGTTCCCGCCATCATCCTCGTCGTCGACATCCTCGGTATCCAGCACATCAACCTCGGGTCCGTCACCAACATCCACTGCTCTCTTCGACAAGAGCACAAACTATACTTGTCCCGATGCCAACAACACCGAAGTAAGGAATGTTTCGGGCGGATCAGGAAGTTCTAGTTATTATATCTTCTGCGACGCTGATATCAGTTCGAGTTCGAAGAAAGACTTATCTTCAAGTGTGCAGAGCTCATTCGCGGACTGTCTGGCGCTTTGCAACTCTATGAACAATTACCAGGGTCGAACGGATGTCGGCTGCACTTATAACTTCGAGGGTACGGGGAGTCAGGACAAAGGGACCTGTTGGTGCTTGAGTGGTGGGAATAAGTCCATTATCACAAACGTGGGGAATATGGTAGCTGTGTTGTCCACCGAAAATGTAAAGCTAGATTTATGATTTGATGTACTATTTGCAGGCAGGTTCTACAATGCTACTAGTGTAGATTGGATCTATTGATGTGTCGGCGAAAGGAGTTCTTTCGTTGCATATCAGTTATTAGATGTCCTGGTGGTTGGTAGAATACATGTATGTGTCAGTATGGCTAGATGTCTATTTACTCAAAAAGCTGACCGCTAAGCCGGTGGGGTCGACGAATGAATATGGCATGAAGAAGAAGAAGAAGAAGAAGAAGCATACCCAAGTATGTAGGATAAATAAATTCCAATCTATCAAATAAAACCTCGTTGACTCTGCGTAGAGCTAGGCTGTGCGATAACATCGATGAGCACTTGGAATGAGACTACCGACGCCTGATATGGTGAAGCCCTAAGCGATCCGGTATTTTCTTAGTATCTAACCGCATACACCACGAGAGTCTACACGGCCAGCGCAAATACAAGGCCCTAATGAAGGTAGATTTGTTTTCAAGCTTATATAACTTGATTCACGGTGGTAAAATAAGCTCAATGTTTGTCAAGTCACAGGCCACTCCAGTGCAAGACACGCGAGGCTGTTTTGGGGTGGACCCTGCAAGGCACAGGCGGTAAAAGGATCGTCCTCGTTGGATCAAAACAAGACGCTAGCATACTAGACTGCATCAAGTGTACCATTTAGAGCTAGTATATTTAACGTGTATCTGGACTAATTTTCAAATTGGGGGCCAACCCCTCGTATAATTATGTCCCCATGTCCGAAGCGCACTTCTGCCCCTTGATGCGACGGCGACTTCAGATCACCGGCCCGCAATATCACCATGGCATGGCTCATGTCCCTGGCTTTTATCCACCTGGTTTTGCTGCTTTCGTTAAGCGAAGCTAAGGTATTGAGCGACTTGTCTGATGGATTCTGCCGGAGTTACAAATTCGGGGGTACGCGCCTTGATCACCTGCGCAATTGAAGAGTATAGCGACTAACTGATACAGCGAACATTGTGAACGATGTCCTGTACATGGTAGATCTCGACGGTGGCCTCATTCCCAGCGATACGAATGCATCACGTACACGCTCTTACCCCGATTGCCAAACCCGCGGCTCCGGCTAATCATCCAGTAGACAATTACCTCGTACAGCTTGACCTATCCTCCTCATTCTCGACTGACGATGGCGCGAAATATAAGATGAGCTTGGTTGACGGCGCGGTTCCGAAAATCAAGGACCAAGCAATGTGGTCGGACAAGGACAACACTACGCTGTTTACGTATGGCGGGCGAGGCGTGGACGACACCTCGGTTGACCAGGGACTATGGACATACACGATTGCCGATGGATCTTGGAAGTTGCAGCAGACGAGTATTAAGCCGGTGCGACTACAAGGAGGGGGTAATGTGTTACTTTATCCGTGCTTGGCTGGATTGTCGCATTAACATAAGGAATAGCGTACGTTGATGCGCCCCAAATCCAAGCTGCATATTGGGTAGGCGGGTATCAAGATAGCGATACGACGCCCGCGATCACCGATAAAACGGTAGACTATGCAACGGGGATGATTCAATTCAACACAACAACTGGGACCTTTACACAGTTTGATGCTCCATTTACCCCTGTACAGCAGGGCGCACTGGTATATCTTCCGGTTGGAGAGAAAGGGATCCTAGTGTTTGTGGGGGGCGAGGTTCCGTCCATCCAGAACGGTATCAATGCAACTCTGACTCCAGTGAGTGTTTGGATGGTAGCGTTGCTCAGAAACCCCTGCTAAAGCACAATACCAGAACCCATGGAATCATGCGTGGGTCTATGACATCGCAGGAAACAAGTGGTACAATCAAACCACATCCGGCAGCGTGGCGTCACGAACCCAATTTTGCGCAGTTGTCGAGCAAGATCTCTCGACGTCGTCGTACCAAATCTATGTGATTGGAGGAGCGGACTACGAGTCCAAGAAGTCGCTTACGGATGTGTATGTTCCAATCATTCTATATATTATAATTCAGCCTAACACTGACTTATCAGTTCCTATCTATCGATCCCATCTTTCAAATGGTTTCAAGCCGGGCCTCTAAACAAGCCTCGTATGACCCATGTCTGTCAGGCATACGGACGGCAAATATTCGGTGTAGGAGGCCGGCTCGCGTGGGCGGACGACGCCGATGCAGGATGTTACGATACGCCTGCCTTCATATATGACGCTCAATCTGAGGTTATCCGGGCCCAATTTGACGTATGATCATCTACCCTTCTCTTGATCGTTTAAGATACAAGCTCACCCATCCACAGCCCGGACTATCGGCTTATTCAGTCCCCTCCGCAACCGCCGATGACATCAAGTCCTCGCCCTATCCGTCGGCGTGGGCTGATCCAGCTTTGAAATCACTTTTTGTCCAGAAAGCTACCACCAACTCAACGGATACCCAGCCCAACCCGTCAAGCGAAACTGACGGTTCATCAACCCACACCGGGGCGTTAATAGGTGGTGTGGTGGGTGGTGTTGCTGGCGCGGCTATCATATTGGCAATAGTCTTCTTCATTCTCAGAAAGCGACGCCGAGATTATCAGAAGCAACCACAAGGAGAAAAGTGGTTTGAGAATAGACCGGCCATAAGCCGCGTGGGGGGCGAACTGCCAGCTGAAGAGCCGCAGCGGGAGTTAGATGCGCGTAGCAATACGCGGAGTGAGTTACGAGGGAATGACGGGTTTGTTTACGAACTAGATGGTGGTCAACGATCCGGTGTGTAGGATTATTTTGCGTCCTTGGTGGTGTATTAGCATTCCGTACGTACAGCTTTAAACATAATGAACAGTTCACGGAAATATCAAGGTATGACCGCGATCTTAGAACTGCGCAATGTGATTGCTGTGTAGTGCAGGTACTGTGAATGGCATCAAGAAGGGCTTCGCATACAGCAGAGGTGAGATTATACTCTTCATCATTGGACTGGCCAACTTCCGGTCAGCTGGTGACAAGTAGTTACTATAGTTTACCACTCCGTATACGTCTTGGGGCGTCATCCACACATGGGGTAGTTGATAGCCAGTGCTACAGGGCATAATGATATGTTTTAATGACAAATATCTATTTTTGAATTTCAGTCAACTCAGTAGATTGACGCTGAAGACTGGTAGATGTGGTAAAGTCTGGGGGAAACTGTACTTTCGTAGCTGGAGGGCACAAGTGAGTAGGCGTCAGAATAGGTACAGATTGCCCTATAAAGCTTAATTTAATGATGTAGCATGGCCAACTTTAAATCACACTCTGGCCAACTTCTTGTCTAAAGTGGACACTAATACTATATGGAGTAACGTTATAGCAGGGTTGATCAGTAATGTTCGGAACGGGCCTCCTCTTCCCCGGTTTGCTTGTCGGCGTTGTGATGGTCACACAGGTGGTACTTAGGCTTTAGTCCCACGATCCTATCATCTTAAGGTCTCTTGCGGTTACCCCATTCTACGCGCTCTAGCTGCTAAGCCTAGACCGTATCTTCTTGGGTATGCACAGCGTTGTGTTTCGGACCACGGCATTGCGGCTTGTCTCACCTTCACTATGCTATCCCTCCATCGCCAGGAGATCCTCTATTAACTTTACTTTCTACCGCGCAACATAGGATTCTGATATAGCTAGTTATGGAGGGAGTTAGGCTTTTCAAGGGCTCTTCAAATTTCTCTCCCCAATCATTAGCATGATTTGCAGCAGTTGGGCGTGTGTTGTGGTTTATTGACATCATCAAAAAGTGAGAAGTGAACTAATAAGGCGTTAGGGTATTACGTGGATTTAAATCAGGTCTGAAACAGAGGCTTAGCACTAGAGCTTCTTAGGAAGGTCAGTCAGCTGTATTCAGCTGGCATCATCCGTTTGCCTATGTCGTACAAGGGATGCTTCCAAATAGTCTAGAATCAATTCTCGTGTAGCTTAAACAGATGAAATTAGGCGGGATTGGCCTCAGGTCCGCTACCCAAGACCACAACATTATCCCGACGGCTGAAAACATTGACCTCACTATCATAACCGTGTCAGGTCACCGCTTACATAGTCCTTTCTTAAACATATGGACTTGTTGGTCCCAATTTGTGCGGCCCTCTTCCCCATGAGCGTAGGCCACATGGTAGGCCACATGTGGCCAGTCTAACCTCAACAGAGGCTGGCTCTTTGTGTGCTGTGGCTTAGCATGTATTGAACATTGTATGGAGGGAGCTCAAGCGTGCAGTTACAAAGTCATACTATTAAAAGCAATCTTTTGGAAAGAAGAGTTTCTGTATGGAAGTGGGATAGGACAGTAATAAGACCCAGGATACTCTACTAGCATATATTACAGGTGTTGTACAATTAATAAGTCTATCCAACACAAGAAACTGAAGCATCACTGCCAAGCTAAGACAACTCACAAACCTGAGTCCTCTCCATGTTATCCAACTCATACACCAGTTGCTCCTGATTTCTTTCCTGCTTTGGCACAGCTGCCAGCATAGGTTGTCGACGGCCCCGCAGCCACCGCCACATGGCGAAAACGGCCACAACTGCTGCTGCCACCGCCACCGCGATGGTGATGCCGGTTTTGGCTCCCGTAGACAATCCACAGCTGTCTTCCGACGGGGTTGGCGTGCTCGTGTTCGCGGCCGAGGTCGCAGGTAGCTCCTTCCACACCCCCTTCCAGCTGCTTTCCCAGTCGCTAGAACTGCTCTTTACCGTGTTATCGGAAGGATTGATCGTTGTCACTGTCGTGGTGCCGGGGATGTTGGGGCCGGGAGCCTGCGCCAGGAACCAGCTGCCCTGATGAGGCCCCCAGTTGACGCCGACAAAAGCAGCCTGCATAAATGCTCGGCCAAGCACGTAGTTCCCATTTGTGCCCATGCAGGGGAAATATGGTGTAGGTTTGTCGACGAGAGGCGCATCCAACGTCAGGTTTAGCAACGAAAATGGTATATTGATGGTGATATTTGCATTATTGAGCGAGTTCTTGCTGAACGTAAACCCCAGATATGTTGGCGCGCTGACAATCTCGGAGTAGCGCTTGTCCTCGGTGTTCCAGAAGTAAAGGCCGTAATCGGGATGGTGGGTAACAGGGAGCTCGGCCGCGATGGCCTCGCATGTGCTGTGTGGGAGGTATATGTAGGGGTCGGCGCCGCTCGCAAAAACGGTGACGCCGTAGTTAATGGAAGCGTTTCCGTGGCCGAGGAGACCGGTTTTATCTGTGTATGTCCAGGGCGAGCCACCACTGATGACGCCGATCTTGACATCGAGCAGATCAATTGGGAGGTTGCCACTCGAGTACGGTTGCGCCGAAACATCACCCAACACCCGGTTTTGGTCATAGCCGCCCAGCACTAGCGAGCCTGGTATCCCCAGGGGTACGGAGCCAATGTGCATGCCGTAAGAATATGAAGGGATGGCACCATACTCATAGAGATAACTAGGGGTGAATGTCGTCTCGATGGTGCGATTTCCCGTGAAGCTTTGCTTCATGTCAGAGCATCCGAGCGAGAGCACTCCCATTTCGACTTGGTAGGCTTTACCCCCTGGGTATACCTGGTAGACATCGGAGAAGGCGTTCAGCGTGACATCCGGTATTGAAAAGTCCGCAATGTTGAGCTCGTCGAATGCACGCACTACCTTCCCATAAAGGGGTACCTCATTGGCAACGCCCATAGGTTGGATTGTCCTGTCGGTGTTCATAAGAGATAACTGAATGGATGTATTGTCCCAGCTGCTTGAGAGATCGCTGTTGAATAGCCCTCCCGCTCGATCGGCATAGCAAATGGATGAGAGGGAAGCGTTCCGACAGATCGTAGAGAGGAGAATTCCACTACCCCAACTGCCCCCGGGATACAAGTCGATTGCTTGCTGGGGCGAACCTAGAGCGATGGTAACTGCATGCCATGGCCCATCCGGCCCGTACGATTTGTCCGACCACGGGATGGGCAAGGGACCCGCGGCAATGCACCCAGGACTACTCAAGAGAAGGAGGAAGAGATGGGCAATATGATGCTTCATCATGCAATGGCTAGTAGTGGGGGGGAGGAAAGACGAGTTAACATTATTCATAGGCGAGTAGGAGGTTGAAAATACTTTACAGAGCATTCCGGAGAAAAGACGTCGCTTAAAATGAATAAGAATAATGAGAAGGAACCAAGAAGTAGAAACGACTGTTTCGATATGGCTGGGGGTTTCTACTGCGCATAAGGACTTGTTGATTCATGATATTTCATCCATATGGTTTCACTATGTCTGAAAACAATTTTAAGGGAGGTACTTCTGTGCCATATCTGACTAAATGGCGCCCACTAACTAGCCAATAACACCCCATTTCCATCGCCTGACGGTGACTTTGGAACATTCTTCAGTTCGAAAATCAATCATTAGGACGAGATCATAATAAGGCATCTCTGGAGCTTAGCCTGGTTTTGCCCTTCCATCTCATTCTTTAGTGGGTTGCGTACTTAAATGGCGGCAAAAGCCGTACCTAGTCCGTGATGGCACCATCAACCAGCACTATAGATGAATGAACACGACCCTTAAAAAAACTGAATGAAGGTAAAAGCATCCAAAACTCCACTGTGGGAGAGAATTTGAAATGCCGAGACATGTGGATATCTGCCGATCAGCCATCTCCTAGAACCACACGCGGATGTCTCATGTACTGTCGCGCTGGACGCCTATTGACAGTGAACAACCCGTGGATCCCACTACCTAGAGCCAGTTACTACTATGGTTCCGATAGGCGAAGTCAAACCTGTGGAGATCTCGTATCGTCGGGGCGTAGTTGAAAACTCTGTTCTCTCACTTCATTCTTTGTCTCCACGAAAGCGTATTTGCCAAAAGTCTATAATTAACCACAGACCTAGGAGGATTAAATAAATCTTGTAGCCCATACTAAAGCAAGTCATAGATTGATACATCTATATCTGGCCTCTATCAGCTTAGCTGTCAATGTCTATCATTCAATCTGCTATCCGCCCTGTCCCCTATTTTAGAAGGGGCCTCATATATATGACTGCCACATAAGCAGCAGATTGTATCTTTAATTTGCGCCATGGGCTCTGACATTAAGATCACAGCCATGAGGCTATTTGCCTCGCGGGCCGGCCGTTCCTCGGTGATCATTATCTTCATGATGTTCTTTCTCGCCAGCCTACTAAAGCTTCCCAATGGCACCTTGCGAGATATCTCCTTACCTAAGATTCCCTCTTCTTTCCCGTCTTCTCTAAGCCGGCCAGCAAGTGATGTTGACTGGTCACGCTATGCCTACGTACAATATGTGACGAACACCGACTATCTCTGTAACTCAATCATGATTTTCGAGGCCCTGTCGCGCATGAACAGCCAAGCGGACCGACTGATGATGTTTCCATCCAACTTCAAACTAGACAACGATACTACGGAAGGCAAACTACTCCTCAAGGCGCGGGACCAGTATGACGTACAGCTCATACCCATCACCGTCCAGAGTCGGCATACTGATGAAGGTATATCCTAATGCATAGTCTTTCCAGTCCCACTGCTCGGAGACAATCAGAACTGATTAGAGCCAGCCACATGGTCCAAAAGCTACACGAAACTACTTGCATTTAACCAGACGTAGTATGATCGCGTCCTCAGCTTGGATTCAGACGCAACAGTCCTACAGGTATCCATCTCCATCCCAGTGGGTAGACTCCTAGGAGAGAGAGACTAACTCAGAGCCCCGTCCGCAGCCCATGGATGAGCTATTTCTCCTGCCCCCATGTCCCGTTGCCATGCCGCGTGCTTATTGGGGCAACTTCGACGACCGCGTATTAGGCTCTTATATAATGTTGGTCCAGCCGTCCGAGTTCGACTTCAACCGGGTCATGAATGCGATGGACACAGCGAGCGGCTCCGAGTACGATATGGATATCCTCAATCATCTCTACCGCGACAGCGCTCTTGTACTGCCCCACCGACCATACGGCCTGTTGACCGGGGAGTTCCGCTCGAATCACCATTCTGCATACCTGGGCAACAATATCGAAGTGTGGGATCCCGAGCAGGTCTTTATGGAGGCAAAGTTCCTTCATTTTTCAGACTGGCCCGTGTCCAAGGCAAGTAGCAGAATACCTAGATTCTCCTCCGGTTATACTCTGTTGACCTCTAACACACGATTAGCCCTGGATCCGCACCCCAGAACCCATAATACAAGAAAACCAACCTGTTTGTCACAAAGATCCGGCTTCAGGCGCTGAAGACTGTCGTTCCCGCGACCTATGGTTGGGGTTCTACAGCGATTTTGCACAGAGGCGAGAGGTACGAACTGATATCTCTATGGGACGGAGCGGCCCACTAACTCAGTACAGGCGATATGTGGAATGAGTGTTTTAAACGGAACGGAACGTTCTTTAGGCAAGCGCTGGCGCTTATGAGGCCATATCTGGCTGAATTTATGGAACACAGTCCCGGGTCTGTTGATCTATAGTAGCGGTGTCTATTTTCTGGTGTTTGTATTAAAGAGAAATGTTTTATCTTGGGTTATAGAGATACTGATGAGATGAGACCATGTACGACATAGCTAAATTAGGAATGAAATGAGTGTAAATGGCTAGACTACCGATGAGATAGGCCTACGTTGGCTGCAGCAGCTATATACTACTAGTAATATCTGCAGGGGACTCTCAGCTACAGGCCTTAGTCCTTTAAATCCTGAGCGCATACTTTCTTGGCCTAATATCAAACTTCAGGCAATACCTAAAACGCCTCATAATCTAAGGCAATTATAAAGGCAAGAAACTACACTGAAGAAGCTGCTTAGAGCTCGTACAAAGAGCCCTGACCCACCTAACAAGGGTGCATTAAAGCAGCTTTGCAAAGGCTATGCACTAGTCAAGGCAAGAAGTCGGGTAGGGCTAACTAACTACGCGAAATCACAGCCGATCACGTTATCTCATACACAGTAGGAACTACCCCGCAATATTGTGTATAAAATCGATTGCGATAAGTAGATCCTGCATCGAATTTCATCACTCATTCACTCACCACCACCATGTCTCGCCCTGTTGTCTTCTTCGACGTCGCCGTCAACGGCAGTAAGAATCATGAACTGCCCATCGGCTGACTTTTGCTGATCCACGATCACCGTAGCCCCCCAGGGCCGCATCGTGTTCGAGCTCTTCTCCGATATCGTCCCCCGGACTGCTGAGAACTTCCGCGCCCTTTGCACCGGTGAGAAGGGATTCGGCTACAAGGGAAGCTCGTTCCACCGCGTGATTCCTGAATTTATGCTGCAGGGCGGTGATTTCACACGGGGAGACGTAAGCAGAATCCATTTCCATCTGATTATCATCTAATATCTCTAGGGCACCGGTGGTCGATCCATCTACGGCGAAACATTCCCCGACGAAAACTTTGCCTTGAAGCACGAAGTCCCCGGTCTTCTCTCTATGGCCAACGCTGGCCCCGGCACGTAAGTTCGATCGGACCCTTATCTTGTTGTTGTTGGTAGCTCATGTGGAAGCTAGCAATGGCTCCCAATTCTTCATCACCACCGTTGTCACCGATTGGCTCGACGGTGCCCACGTTGTCTTTGGACGTGTTATCCAGGGCATGGACCGCGTTAAGATGATTGAGTCCCTGGGAACCCCCTCGGGCGCTCCCCGTGCCAGAGTTCAGATTATCGAGTCTGGTCAGCTGCAGTGAGGGGAAAGGGTTTGACGATGACATGGATGGAATATACAGATGGGAAGAACTTTAACCACCAAATTGTAGATTAAAGATAGCAACTCGAGATCGTTCATTACATCGAACTGCGATATTTCTCAGCTACTTGTCTTTCGATTTCGTAGTATTCTTTCCGGAATTTGTTAAGATAGCTGTGTATCGGTAATATCATTGGTAGCTATATTCTGTACTGGGGGGAAATAAGTATTACCTATCTGATGTACTTCTTTCTTTACACAATCTAATAATTAGATTTAGTAACTTGTCAGGCAGCTCTGTGACAGGCCGGTGTACTACTAAGACTTCTGTAGTCTTAAGGGATAATAGTATAGGCCCGGGACTGATTTCTAGCTGGGCAAGAGTATCTTGCTTGAGAGTTTTTTGTTTTTATTTTATTGGGGGGTTTCAATTATAGCAGTTTCTGATTCTATCTGTACGTATCTTCCGTACGCTTCCATTGTTAACTTCGGCAAGGACTTATTTGGCAAGTCTGATATGCTGCTAATTGCAGAGTCACGGAAGCAACAACGTGGTCTTTTAGCATATCTATAACTCCTTATCCTTGCCTTCTACAAATTCCTTTTTTTTACTGGCGCGTGTTGTACTTGATAGATTGATACTTTGTTATGGTAATAGCAAGTAGTGTATTCCCTTCGCTGTCAGTGGAGTCAGGGTCTACCTATCGTGGGCTAAGTCGGTGGAGCAGTCAAAAAGATTCGAACCTGCACACGTCCATTCAGAATATCCAATCTCTCAGGTAGAGACGGACTTTTGCTTACAAAAAGCCAAGATTGTATAACTGCGAACGACTCCATATTTAGGCGCCCAGATCAATCTAGCGGATACACTTGATTTGGGAGACTACAGCCTTGGATTGGTGTCCTGCAGTTCAGATATACTGACGACCACCTTGAGGGATCCAGACTTGGAAGGTATCTGGAACGTCTCGTAGGCCTTGTATATCTGATCAAACGAGAAATCTGTGGGATGCGTCAGCTTAGAACCACCTAGGATAAATACAACGACCAGCATACTGTGCGAAACCAGGAAGTGAGGGCTAATCTTGCCCGACTCGACAAGCTTCAGTAGATCGGGGGTAGTGCACGCATCGACCAGTCGAGTTCTGATACCTGTTCCATAGTTTAGTAACGCCCAAGCCGTAGCAGACAAAAGTTAGACATACAGATATTGCGATGCCAGAGGTTCTCCAAATGCAGGGCGCAGGGTGTCCCAAACACCCCCAAACTGGCTATCGTCCCGCCGGGACCGACTAATGACTGAGCGAGCTCAAATGAGTCAGTAGTCCCCACTGCTTCGATCACCACGTCGAATCCCTGGTTGTTCGTCACTGCGAGTGCAGAGGAGACGGCATCCGCCTGCCCCCCGAGCACACTGATTGCGTGGTCTGCGCCCATCTCCTTTGCTGTGTCGAGTCTGGGTCGCCCCCTGCCGACTACAGCGGTCATGGATGGTCCGAACAAATTCCGCGCCATCTGCAGCGCCATCAGCCCAATTGGGCCCGTTCCGATGATAGCGACGGTTGACCCGGGCTGAATCTGGCCGTTAAGAATGCCACATTCATACGCGGTAGGGAGAACGTCGGACAAGGTTACGGCAACTTTGGGATCGAGCCCGTTCGGGAGCGCATGTAGCGAGAACGACGCGTGGGGGATTCGTACGTACTCTGCCTGAGTACCGTCGATGGTGTTGCCCAGAATCCAGCCGCCAGAGGTACACTGGGAGGGCATTTTTTTGCGGCAGAAATTGCAGGTTCCACACGAGGTGATGCACGAGATCACCACGGGTTGTCCGACAGAAAAGCGTGTGACACCGGTACCCAAGGATTCAATTATCCCAACGCCTTCGTGGCCGAGGATACGTCCGGGTGTGCATGTCTGAACGTGGCCTTGTAGGATATGTAGGTCTGTTCCGCAGATGGTGGTGTGTTGGACTTTGACGATGGCGTCAGTGGGCTCTAGGAGGGACGGCTTTGGACGTTCCTCGACTGAGATGCTGTCCTTTCCAGTGTAAACGACCGCTCTCATGGTTCCAAGTGCTTGTTTTGCCTAGGTATAGATATCCAAAAGGCTGGCCTCAATTGCAAAGGATCAAAGTTACCTCACTGTGGAATTTTAGCACACTCGCGATGGAAACCCTTCAGAGTACTTTTCTTCCCTTGTGGGAAAATGCCACCTGTTATAAGGAGGGGCTTCGGGTACGCCAGCTGAACAGACTGATCCTTCAGCGAGCTACTAATGCCCACATGGCTGTCCCTAATATCTACCGTCACTACCATTGGGCAACATTGCGACACCTGCGAACCCCTGTTGTAGAATGACCTAGACCCTGGAAATCTAGATCACCAGGTGTTTACTGGGACAGAGTAGTAGCGCTAGCCGATCAATGAGTGGCTGTCAGAGATTTAGAAGTCCTGGTGCAAAGTTATGCAGCTTCCTATTGCGCTAAGGCGGGCAGTCTTTCCATGATCTCCAGTCAGGGTCCATGGAGGTCACTTCATGCAGCTACTAGATCCAAGCTAGTCACCATTAGGGCAAAGTCCTCGCCGCCGCAAACCGAGGTACGCTTCGTCACATGATCATCTGCATGAAGACTCCAGCTCTCAATGCAACCTGCTTTCCCACTGCATTATCTACGGCAGTCACAGTCCGAACTCCGAGTCGTTGATCTAAGTGGCATACACCTCTTGACGTGGCAAGTATATACAGTCCACTGGACTCGGAAACATCCATGTCCCATGGATCCCAGCTCCATATATGGCCGAGGATCTGGCGGAATTATTTTGACTAGACAATAGAGATTTTTTGTACTGTAGTCTCAGCGTATATTCAAGCAGGAGTGTATTAGGAGAAGAACAGACTCCATGCAGATCTAGCTTCCGTTTAATTTGTACCTGGCATGGCACTTTCTTACGCATACAAGTATCAAAACGAAGAGCTCGTGTAATTTTCAGGCACCAGAATATTTGACATATTCTTCCCAGATCTCACCGGCAAATCCACATATACAGAATGCTCCTCCATATACGATAGAACCTATACAACTTATTTAGAAAGCACTACAGCAAGAACAGTATCAAAACCTAGTTAACATCCACAGCTTCGCATGTGTCTGCAATAATCTGCAACGTTGATGGCAAAGTAGGAGACGTGATTTGCAGAGTCTAGGAAACTCGGTTACGAGCACTTACTATAGTTAGAACATTTGTTCCGCTATTAATCTCAGACAATGCCATCCAAGAGTTCTATTCAGGCTTTAAAATGGTTAATATCAGGGTACTAGTTGTGAGGAGAAGAATAGTTTACTGAACTGGCATGTAAGCAAGAGCGAGCGTCCATCGATCCTTCGACTTCGAGTACCGTTGACATGCTTTGCCACTTTCTAACACTATACCTCTCTATCTTTACAATGAAATTATCGTTTGTATGTCTTTCGATTTCTTGGGTTGAATAAGATGTTTTTGCGGTTAGTGATTGAGGCAGTAGATGCCTGGTTAGGGTAACGCAAGATTACAGGGCTTCGAAGCACGTGCTGTACACAGACTTTGAGTGTTTTTTTTTTTTTTTTTTTTTTTTTTTTTTTTTTTTTTTTTTTTTTTTTTTTTTTTTTTTTTTTTTTTTTTTTTATGGTTTTAATTAGGCACCTAGGGGTTGACGCATCAGGGGGCTACTGGTGAAATAGGTGCTGTCGATTAGAGCCTAGGGAACTTATATGAAATTGAGAAGGAAGTAAAAAGCGCGAAGTGGATGGTGAACCTTGAATTTGCTCACGGAGCAGAGTGGTACAACCCTATTAGAGCAGTAACATATATACGCCTGAAAGGAGATCCTGTCTCAAATATGTACACAGTACATCTGAATATAAACGACATCTAGCAAACGCCGTGAGTCTTTCCATGCTTACCCTGCAGGGAGTGCGTCTCTCCCTTGTAGTGAGGGTGGTTGTGCTTGGACTTGTGCGAGTGGGTGGCGTGTGTGCGGACATGGCTGTTTCCATCAGTCTCAGTTAACAAGGAATAGAAGGAAATGTATAAAGGTTTCTTACTGTGTGTACTTCTCCAACATAGCTTGATCCATATCACCCAACGTCTTCAGGCCCAGCTTGATATCACTTAGCAGCGCGTCACACCGGCTCTTGGTGAAATCCTCGCGGACAACCACACGCATGAGCTTCAGGTTGTTGCTGTTAGGCGCCATAGTATACGCCGGGACGATCCAGCCACGCTCACGCAGCTGGTGTGCCAGGGCAAACTCGTCGAACTGACCCTCCCGCTCAGCAGGCAGTCTGAACGCGACCAATGGGAGACCGTGGCCGCGACGCTGGCTCATGATGATAAAGCCCATCTTCTCGAGCTCTTGGGCCAAAAAGTCGGCAGTGACAGTAATGTTGGTCATGATGGATCGGTAGCCACGCTTGCCGAGACGGATCATCTGGTAATACTGGCCGATGACCTGAGATGCACCCTTCGAGAAGTTCAGGGTGAAGCTGGCCTGTTCAGCTCCGAGGTAGTTGATGTTGAAAATTAGATCCTTGGGGAGATACTCCGGGGACCGCCAGACGACCCAACCCACACCGGGGTAGACCAGACCATACTTGTGGCCGGACACGTTGATCGAAACGACCTTTTCGAGTCGGAAATCCCATTCCAGCTTAGGGTTGATGAAAGGAGCGACAAAGCCACCGCTAGCGGCGTCAACATGGATGGGAACATCCATGTTGCGTTCGATCAGGAGGTCATTGATTGCCTTGACGTCTTCATACTCACCGGTATAGGTGGTACCGAGGATAGCGCAAATACCGATGGTATTCTCATCGACCAGGTCAACCGCCTGCTGGGGATCAATCACATAGCGGTCCTCAGTGCAGTACACGTATCGCTCCTCGACATCAAAATAACGTGCAGCTTTCTCCCAGCACACCTGTACGGCGCTGTTCATGACGATGTTCGGGCGAGAATAGTCCTTGCCTTCGGCCTTGCGTTTGTTTTGCCAACGGCGCTTCATAGCCAAAGTACCCAGCATGATTGCCTCGGACGATCCAATGGTCGAGGTGCCCATTGGGTGCTCGTCTTCGCTCTCAACAGGCGCGTTGAACAGACGGGCGATCATATTGACGCAGCGGTTCTGGATCTCCGCGGACTGAGGATACTCCTCATAATCGATGAAGTTCTTGCTGAAGGATTCGGTCATAAGCTTTTCAGCTTCATCTTCCTGCTACCATTAGCATGGACCCTCGTGGTCACTTAAGTAGGAATAAATTGTTACCATGTAGGTTGTGACGAAACTCGCCAAGCTATGCTTATTAGTATCAATGGTATAGATCCGCAGAGACGAGAAATGAAAGCCTACTTGAGCATTGGGTTTCCATCGAGACTCAGCTCGTCCTTGATCATGCGATAGGCGACCTCCCTGGGCATCTCCCGCTCCGGCATCTCAGTCTGAGGCAGCTGTTCTGTTGCGAAACGCGTTCCGTAGACGCTCGAGTAGAATCCATCTTCGTCGGTGTTCTCCAATTGAATAGAGTCGACACGCTTGATGGTGTTGTCGAGATCAGCGTTGCGGTGGACTTTAGCAAGGTGAACCATGATTGCGGTGGATTATACCAGACAGATTGGATAGGTATTCACCAGGAATATAGAAGCGAGAATAGGGAACGAGGGGCAGGAAGGCGCGCTTTTAGCACTCAGCGAGCGGCACGATCCGAGCTCAATCAGGCAATCTGGTCAGGAGGAGGGGCAACCGGGACGACTGGCTATTGTTCCACAGGCGAGGCTTAGGCCTTCGCTAGCCCTGCAGGCGGCGATCCGTAGCCATACAGATCGCTCGCCCGGACGGTCGGCGGCCATCCTGGCTTACGCAGTTTTCAGCTCGTGGCGCAGCAAGTGGGTGAGGAGATCACCACGTTGACGGACGAATCGCGAAGGCTGGCTCAGGTCCGATTATTCAAAGCTTACTCGGAGTCGAGAAAGCTTAGCCTGGAATTGTGCATCAGTGGATGGATCGCGAATTGGTGGATATGCTCCGCTATTGATTCTCTCGGTTATTAGTTCCTAGTAAATCCCTCGTGGGTCCGTGGAGTCTCATCGGCAACTTGTTTCTGGGACTTTTGCCCCTGATCGATTCCTGGAAATTGTCGATGTTATTGTCATAATGAGCGCATCGACGTGATGAATGGGGGGAACAAAGAGGGTCAACTGCTAAGCTATTTATCTTGGGGTCTGAACTATTGAAAGAGACGATGAGGAAGATGAAAGAGGAAAAGACAGCATCCGACAGACCCGTGACCCCACCTGACTTGTTTCAACCCTTGTTCCCGTTACATTTCATTGTCCCGGTTGACGACTGGTGGGGAATCGCAAGACATAGCAAATATCGGTGAGGATAATAAATTCTTTGTCTTTCTTTTCAGACTAAGGCATCGCCGCGGAGGGTCCCATTGATCTCTTACAAAGTATCGCCATAATGGTATTCGTCTTCTTGTTGCCTACGCCATCGCGTTCCTTCTGTAGTCTCGTGCATCTCGATGACTTTGTCCAATCCACAACCTCACATTGCTTAATACACTGGAAATCCCAACGAAAGTGGGCAGTTTTACCAATCTCCCAGTGGACATCCTTATCGAAATAACCCGTTTACTGGACATCAGGCATCTCAGCAAATTGTTAGCAACATGTACCTCCATCGCATTTCATTGTCGCCATCTAGGAACGCTGTCGAATGTTATATCTGTTCTTGAAGATGTCGACCCTGACAGTCTCGAGAACCTCCTGGTAGCCGGGATCGACCCTAACGTCAATGACGGGAAAGGGCACACACTGCTCGCTCTGGCCATTGAACAGGATCGCAACGTCACGCTCATGTATAGCGGACTTGGTATGTTTGAGGAACTGACGCCTGAGAGATATAATAGATTTGTTAGATGTATCATGCTCTTACTACAGTATAATGCTGATCCATCTATACCCAACGATGAGAACAGGCTGCCGCTCGGTTTTGCTAGCTTCGTTCTTTGCGAGGACGAGAAAGTATGCAACGCTTTATACGATAAAGGGGCTAAAATCACCCAGGTGACTCCCTTCGGCGGCATATGCGCATGTCAGAGCCCCTTAAGCATCAAGAAGCTTATTGACAATGGAACCAACATAGTCAGTGCAACAGACTGCTACGGCGAACACCTCACAATATTACACTCTGTAATGAGCAGCTCCAGATTCAACATCCCTGCGAACCAACCAGTGCTAGACTTACTGCTTTGAAACCGCACCTGAGCTCCTGGAGAAACTGGCGTATGATGGAAGAATGCCTCTCCATAACGCTGCTACAAGGGGTAGCGAGGAACTTGTCTGCTACTTACTGAATAAGGGGGCCAACGCCGAGGCGTTGAGCATGTACTACCAAACCCCATTGGTCTGTGCAATGCGTGCTAGAGCTGTAGGTATAGTACGACTACTGTTTACCAAGGTAGTTAGCATACATCCAAGACCACTGCCTCAAAATTACCAGTCACCACTATCAGCAGCGCTCTATGGTATTGCACATTCTGACGGTCGCTTTAACCCTAAGTCGCTTCAAATTGCGAGGATTTTGCTCGAGCATGATAGAACGATAATGGATGATGAATGCAACGCGTTGACCAAAGGGATACGTTTGCGACAGATGCCAGCCGAGTGCCGTGAGGACCTCAAGGCGATTTTGAGGATTTCGGGGATTTCGCAGGCGCAAGAGACTGGACCGTCTCATACAGGACTCTTAGAGCATGGGATGCTCCTCCGTTTTGCAATCTATCTTCTTATTATATCCTTAGGTGTTCGGGTTATACTTGCACTTCGTTCTGAGACTGCACTGTTCTAGTGAAATTCATTCGTGGCTGCACCAAGTGGAACTAGCCTGACTCGATACAATGCCCCCGAAACGCAGATCTATTCCTTCAAAATACAATAACATGTAAATCAATCCAGTTAATTCACCCCCATGGCCCAGATCCAGTCGAATACTTATGTTGAAACCCATAACATAATTAAACTCTATATGAGAGTAGTTAATATTGCATGGCTTATAGTCTACCACGGCCTTCATACCAAGATATAAAACAACCAAGGTCCTTTCTTATTCTTCACTTACAGAATACTCCAACAAAAAGAGCACCAAAAATAAAGAAAGAACGAAAGAAAGAAAGAAAGAGAAAGTTAACAAAAGCTAAAACATCATCCAGCCATATGGTAAGTAAGTCATGTTCTCAATAGTGCACCCCGCTAGTGACACTACAACCCATAGAAAAGCAATAAACCCCCTATTCCTCGACTCCATATTTAGATCGCCAGTCGATATGCTTCGGACACCAATCCCGAAAAAATGAACACCGCCCCGCTCGACTTTTCGTCGCGGTTCTCTGATATACATGCCCAAATTGGGGGACCTCTCAGTCGGGAGGGTAAAAATAGATATCAGATCAGGAGGATGTGTATCATGATCCATCCTGCATGTCAAAAGTACGGGCAAATGGCGGTGAATGGCACCAGGTCAGATACTACTAGTAGTAGTATCAGCCCATTGCATTGCCAGGCGCAATTTTCCAGAGCAAGAAAACAGGGGAAAAGAGAGAAACAAACAAACGAAAGAGAAAAAGTTTCTTGATTATCATTAACTAATAGCAGAACAGGCAATTGCTTTACAACCAACACGACAGAATGTCCATCCCATCCAACCGTCGGGCATCCTTTTGGTATCCATCCTATCACGTCGATTATCATACACGCCATTGACATACATGAAGATATATCACTTGAATATATTTTTTTTCCGTCTTTTTCGGTTTTCTCTCTTGAACCATCCCTCTTGGGTCCGTGGGTATCAGGAAATAGGGTCTCCGTGGGCTTCCATCCCATCCGTCGAATAGCCAAAAATAAAAACAAAACGACAACAGAGAAGATATCAATCTGTTACTTCCGTTAGGCCTTTTCGCCCTTGAGCTTACGCTTGAACCATCCGAAGAAACCGCTCTTTCGCTTCTCGAGCTTGGCGGCCTCGGCCTTGGCAGTTTCTTGTGCCTTGCTGGCTTCGGTCTGCACGGTCTCCTTGGCCTGGTCGATAAGACTCTTGCCCTCCTCAGGCTTGCTGGTGGTATCGGCCGGCGTGGCCTGTGCGGCCTGGGGCTCCTTCGTCTTGGCCTCTTCGGGTTTCTTGATGTCCTCCGGCTTCAACTCCTCCGGCTTCTTGGCTGTAGCGGCACTTTCCTCCTGAGCATCCTGTACTGCACGGGGCTCCTTGGTCTTGGCTTCCTCGGGCTTCTGAATCTCCTGCGGCTCCTTTGCGGCGCCGGCACCCGCTTCCTGTGCCTCCTTAGCAGCAGGTTGATTCTCTGGGAGCTGATCCTTGACCGCTGCAGTGCCCTCCTGCACCTCGGGGGCCGGCTTGCTCTCTTGAGGGATGTTGTCCTTGAGAGCAGCCTGAGTGCTGTCAGACGCGACCTGGGCTTCCTGTTCCACCTTGGACACGGCTTGGTCGGCAGAAGTAACCTTCGAGTCGGGGCCGTCGTGAATGCTGGAGGGAACCTTCAGGACGGGTTCAGCGGCAGGTGGAGCAGAGGTTGCAGTGGCGGTTGCAGAAGCGGCCTTGGCGGTCGAGTCGATTCCTGAAGGAGCTGCGCCGGTTGTCAGTTCGGTTTTAGACGGAGCTTCCGGTTCGCTGGTAACTGCTGCAGCGGTGGTAGGCTCGCTCGCGACCGTCTCCTCTGCCTTAGAAATCTCCGAGTCTTTAGGCTGCTCAACCAGATCAACTTTGCCGGCAGAAGTGGGGGCTCCCGTCGGAGCAATGTCCTCTGCGCCCTTAGGTTCGGTGATCGTCTCCTCTTCTGCCGTAGGGACCTCAGACTGCTTGGGCTTCTCAGTAGCATCAGCACTGACATCAGAGGTAGGGGCTCCCGTTGGGGCAATGTCCTCTGCGCCTTTGGGCCCGGTGGAGGTGCTAGAGGCAGGGACAGCCGATGCCTCAGTGGCCGAGGGGGCCGTAGACTTCTCCTCCAGGGAAGAGAGACCGGGGACATTGAGGACGGTTGATACATGGTCATTAGGGTCAGCACCGAGGCCTGGCACAATCTGAGGTTGCACGCTACCCGTTTCGGCGGGAACTTCAGGTTTCCTGGCTAAGGATCCCGTCTCAGCAACATGACCAGAGGTTGCACCGGCAGCCGCAACTGTATCATCCACCTTCGCAATCTTATGGGGCAATTCATCGTCCTTGGCCGTCAGACTGCCCTCGTAGGGCCGTTTAGCATGAGCATCGAAGGTGTCGGTAACGGTCTCTTTCGGGCGCTCGGGGAGGGAAATTTCCGTTCCAGCAGTGGGGGCCAGGTTCTCAGGGGTCAATTTGAGTGGCTCCTCTGTCACGGACGGTTCGACTGTGGAAAGAAAGAGTTCAGCTAGGAGTATTGGGTGGAAGACAACAAACATGCTACTTACCCGCTCCGATTGCCTCTCCATTAGCCAACTCGGCCTTGTCAGCCAGGCCAGTCTCCGCCTTGTTTACAGCGTCCTGCAAGATCTCTCTGGCCTCTTCAGTGGAGGCCGGCGGCGCGGCTGAGGGAAGATTGGGAGTCGCATCGGGGACAGTAGTTGTAGGGCCCGCCGTGGCGGCCTCAGTAGGTTCTGTGACAACATCACTGACCTCGCCTTCTCCCTTCGCAACGGTCTCCTCGACTTCATGACCAGGGGTCCTGTGCAGATGTCAGTATAGCTGCAGAGACGCGCGACTGCCCGTCCCGGAAAGATCCGGCGCGGGTGATGCAAAGTGCGACTTACACGGGGTTCTGAATATCAGTGGCCTGCTTGACCGCGGCGGCGGCGGCACCGCCGGCCTTGCCGCCCTTGTTCTTGCTCTTACCCTTTCCTCCTTTCTTGCCCATGGTGGTCGACGATAATCTGGTTGCGAGCGGAGGGTTAGAGAAGGTTGGGACACGTATCGATGACGACAAGAGGTTGCGCGGGGTTCTGAGGGTCGCATGGAGACTTACAGGATGGTCGAGAGTGATGGAGGATGGAAGGTTGATACAGAATTGAGGCGTTGGGCGACTCAATTCAAGCGGTGGCAGTCTGGAAACGGACAGGTTGCGTGGAATCAGGGGTGGGTGAAGGTCTGCCTGGTATGTTGGTTCTTTCCGAATGCTAATTAATTCGTTCGGCGAACGTTAATCCGTGATGGTCGGGAGGGCAGTCCGCGCTCTGCCCAAACAACAATTTTCCGCCGTCGCGAGATGTCTTGGAGTAGCTAGCGTTGTAGTGGCAAAAGAGGAGCGTAAAAATAAAGAGTGTCGAGCTCTAAATTGACAATCGCAAACCATGCAACCAAAGTAAACATTGAACACACTCTGGTCACGCGCGGGTCACATGAGGCGCATCCAAGGGACACTTTCGATCCTTGCGCGCTACAGAAACTTGTTTTCTAAGGGGAAGAAATGGCTGGAAAGGAGAGCAATCTAAATTGTGATTATCACCTTGCCAAATGGGCATAACAATTACAGGGGAATCGTTCAGGTTTTACAGCCATGGCTACTCGTTCTCGTCTTGCTGCCGCCATAGTTCGGAAACAAACACCTTGCCTCCCCTCCAATTGGCATGATATCTATTGAATTAACCCTAAAGACGAACTCAGACATCCGCTGGTTTCAGATGATTGATGCGATCATGGGATTGGAAATTTCCGAAGAAGGATCTCAGGAGCTCTCGGTCGCTGAGAGGCATGATCTGAATTCGAAGCAGTCCGCTGTTTTCGGTGGCGGCGATCCGTGCTGTGCCTGCAGTAGTTGGACTCTTAGCAAGGCTGGGGTACAGCTAACCCTACCGCGGACCATTGTTGTTCCGGACGAACGACGTTTCCGGGTAGGGTAAGTTTGCACTTGACCTAGCCATCACGGGGACTGATGGTTGGACTTGATCCTAGGCGATCGGAATATGTTGATGCATGTGCAATGACAATGCAGAGACACATTTGACAAAGCTATACTGTCTTTAAAGGCATACGCATATACTCGTAGAGTCTGTAGCTTGGTCGACAAGCGAGTCATATCATCAAGAATGTGTGCTGCCTATCAACGTAAAATAGCCTCTTTGCCCAGAAAGTGTGGGCTACCGGTTACGTAGAGCTAGGTCTCGAGAGACCAGACAAGAATGGCAGTGTGCGCCCTGCAGGGCTTGACCTGGGCTGACCTGACCTGGGTTGACGGTCAAGGTTCTATGACTAAGTGGATATTCACTGGCTGAGACACAGCCAGCCAACGGACAGAAGTTATTCATGGTTACTTGGCCTGGATTACTTAGTAGTGTCCCTTGCCGATTGTGGTGTGAAGGACCATCCAATGATGCGTATAGCATGCATAAATGCCTAAAGAAGACAAGGTGAAGAAGCTGAATGTTCCAGAAGGTGGACCGGGGTGACATCATCGGTCATACGCAGCGGAGTGCCCAACAAAGACTCCGTCAGCCCCTTGCAGCCACAGCCGAAGCGTCCTCGAGCACTCGAGTACTAGTAGGTATCAACAGCAGAGGGAAATAAAAATAGAAACAAAGAAGGTAAGAGAAATAAAGAAGGGAACTACAGTGTATGTTGTAATATATGCAAAAATATTGACCGACGCAGGGATCGAACCTGCAATCTCTTGATTCGTAGTCAAGCGCCTTGCCATTGGGCCAGCCGGCCTAGTTATTGAAATGGTTGAGAGATATTTGCCTACATAAAGCCAGTCAACTATGTAGACTACCCGCAACACGGAAACAGCGTGCCGAGTGGGGGACGCCGACGGGTCCGCCGGCATCAGCATCCCAGACATATCATTTGCCCACACCCACTTATCATGAATCACATTATTGATGGATATTAGCAAAAAATTACTAGTGTCTCTAGTCGCTGTATACCCACTGTGCCAACGCCATTGACGGCATCGAACGGCGATGGGAAGTGTGGTCGGAGTCACCACCCCGGCCAAGGATTGACGTTGCATACATCAACGAACAATGATCTCGATATGAGTCGCATCTACGACGGTAATGATCGATAACAATAATGTTTATTCCGCCGCATGTTACATCCGGGTGACACTCGGGTTCTTCGAAGTCTGCGGTTCCTTGGGTTGGCTGGCTCGGTGGTGGCACGTCGATCGGTCCGGCTTGGCCGATGGACGTTCTGGAATCCTTCGCTGCAGCACACGACAGCATTGCATTCCTCTGACTTTTTTCAGTCATGGGTGTCCCATTGCCACCCCATTATGCAGCAGGTGGGCGAACTACCAATACCGCGCGTCAGGGAGGGCAACCAGTTGTCATTCTTGAGCACGGTAATTTATCGCCCCTTCTGATTGGGAGTTTCCAGAGGGAGAATCCCTTTGCAACCCATCGGCCAGGAATGCTTGGCCAGCGGCGAACCACCCGAGCAAACGTAACCATGGTAGGATTGGTGGAAAAGGGTAGTACCTTTCCTTGATGCACCCTGCACACACAGGTCGGCGCAACCCGATGATTTCTGTTTGATTGTGAACGGGGCGAGAAAAGGGAAAGTAATCAATCGGCCAGGGTTGGGAGACAGCCGGGCATCGGCCATCGCTGAACCCTTGCGGCATTTCTTTTCACATTGAAAGGCCTGCTGGGCAGGCGAACAGTTGGCCTGGCCCTCACAGTCATCAAATTAATTATTATTGGCCCCCAGATAAGCCGTCAGATTCCTCCAAAAGGTAAACTCTCCAGTGACTCTGGACTTTTATCGAGGACGTATCGCATTGTCAATGCGATAGGTAACTCGACTAAACCATTCGGGAAAACCGGATCGTGGTCTGGGTTCCAGTACTGTACTGTGTGTAATCATTAATGTGCGCACACCCACACAGAGATAGAGACAGAGACAGTGCTAATGAAATCTCCACGTTGACTTGACGCCCCTCTTTTTCTGATTGTCTCACCGGATGAAGCGATGGCTTATCGCGGCTTAGAGCGCCGTGCTAAACCTAGCAGGGAAGTAGACGATAACCTTAGGCCCGGTTAATACGGTACCGACGGTACAGTCGGGTATGCCTCGTCGTCTGGTATCCCAGTACCTGGTACGCACAACCCCCCAGTCATGCCCGCTGAACCAATGACCACCGGCGTTTTGCATTTCGCTCCTAATGGAAACTCCCCCAAGCCTATGAAATCATCGGTATGACCCATGTAACCAACTACTGGAGTGGGATTCCGTCGATGTTCCGTAGTTTACCACTTAACCTGTCTGAGCTATATTCCTTCCAACGCCCCCCCCCCCCCAACCCGCTATCTATTCTATGACTTCCTGTCTCTCTCTCTCTCTCATTACTTCTTCTTCTTCCCATTCCTTGTTCACACCAACCTCTTTCCTTCATACTGGTCTATGCAAACGATGATATCACAGTTTGTCCGTAATTACGACTGTCGCTTGTGCTTGCACGCTCTCCCTCGCGTCCATTCCCTTCTTGGGAAAGGTCTGCTGCTGTGAGTTGCTGACTGGATCTGACGCTTGTTCCCATACATCGAACTATAGACACCCGGTTCAAACCACTTGATTGTACACACGGGAAATAGGAGGATTTTTGGGTACCGCTTGCCAGCATGAGTTTTCGCGAAAAGGTTCGCAGGGTGTTTCGTCGCTCGTCTAGCGGTTCGAAATCGAAGGACCAGTCCAATCCCATCAAAATCGAGTATTACAAGCGCCATGAAATTCCACCGTCCAAGTTCAAGGGCCCATTTGACCGCGAGCATCAAAAGAGGCTGGCGGCATGGTCCTTTGGCGACGCCCAGGACGAACGCCCTCGTTCCTCGGATCTCTCTTTGTCCCCTTGCGCATCGTTGCCCGACTATTTGAGGCCTCGTGTCCAGGAGCATAGTGTGGCTCCTGACGAGATCCCCTCGATTGCCCCAGAGCATTTGTCTGATGGTACGTAACCCTACCCTTCCTACTGTCCCCCTTGCCGCATTCTTAATTCTTAACCCCCACGTGCTGGACCGCTGTCTAACATCGACTAGTTTCCGCCACGATCTCCGACGACGAGCGCCAGGAGAACAGTGGATCCACCTCCTCGACTGCGTATGACCCGGACAGCTACAGCAGCTCCATGATGACTCTCTTCGACGAAGTGATCCGACAGGACTCGATCGCCCACCTCAAGGAGACCATCCGGTACACGTCACCCGTGGTCCGGGCCATCTCCCCACCCCCGCTGTCCCCCAAGGGCAGCTACATGCCGTTTGCCCCCGAAGATTTGACCCGTGCTTTGAATGCCGTGCAAATCTGTGGTTAAACCGACTTCTGGCCAAGTCTCTTCACTTCTTACGTCACGTGAGCGTCCGACCACACGGCGCTTGCCTACTCGGACCCATTTCCCATATTTTAATCATCGACGACCCTGGTGTGCGCTTCCATTCTTCCCGCCCTATTTCTCCCGAGTAGTGTGGCGGTTGGTCATGATTCGAGATGACCCGATTTACGAGGACCACTTTTCCGCCGCTTTGACGCGAGGGGGCAAAACTTAATTCCCCCCCAACCTGGACCTCCACTTGCCTTCCATGCATGCAACGAGCGATGTTTTCAAAAAGCGAACGGTTTCCCGTGTATTGTGCTTTAAGCGTATACCCGTTTGAGGTTTGAATTTTTTTTTTCCCCCGGGGGTTCCCGGGGTGGATTGTACTGTACGTACATGATTATTAGACGAATAGAATCAGTGTACCAACAAGAAGCCCTTGTTTATTTCCGCGGAGTAAGCCCAGCCAAGCAAAAAGTAAGGACATGCATAGAAACGAACCGGCTTCTAGACTCTTCCCCTCACCCACTGAGCAGTCAAGCTTTGAGGCAACCATGGGATGTTAATCGTTACCGCCAAGACAATAGACCAACAAACCGTTTCGACCCAACGTCGATCCGCGTTACCCAGAATGTCGGTCACGCGATGCCACTGCCAATAAGATGAAGACTGTTATTCGCATGATTGGTCTGGCCTTGGGGGACGCGTCGGCAGTTGTGGAAATAGACTCGACGTTGTTGTGAGGTTAAGTTTATGCTTCGTTGCACTTCGGCTGATGTCCTGCTTGTCATGTTGATTAGGATGTAACTTTGTCCCAAGGTTTCTTTGGATATCTCCACTGTTATCATGAAATGACGTACAGTGCTAAGCATATTTGGCAAAAAGATCCAAAGACTACCTGATTCAATACACTTGTCGCCGCTTTAATGATAGCACGTGAGCATCCAGATTCCTTCCAACCGGACACAAATTCAAGCCCTCAAAACTCTTCATTGGAGAACTATCTTCACTTTCTTCTTGAATTCGTACTGTAGATTGTGCATGTCATCCAAAACACTTCAGACTGTGTCACTCGGGATTTCCCCCCCCCC
>NW_022476014.1:155864-181335 GCF_009193645.1 Aspergillus pseudonomiae | reverse complement strand
CCCCCCCCAAACACACAATCTCAACCTACGATCATCCTCACTGGATGCTCTTAATCCAGCCAAAGCACAGCATCTGCATTGTGCCCATTTCTAGGTACCATAGTTTAATCTAGAAGCACATCGAACACCAAGCGAGCGGGACCAGAACAATATATGCGCTCCAGTGTGGTCTTTATCGATGCCGAAGGCAGGGGATGTAGTGTAAGTGTATGGATCGACCTCTGATGAGAAATTCGAGAAACTACCCTAGAGTTATGCGGAAGGTGAAATACGCCGAGTAGTCGATTGTATGATCGAGTGAGGTCTAGGTTTCACCAAATTCCGGTAGGGGCATTAGAGATTGTGGATGTTGGATAGATACATGTCATTGAGGTAATTAGAATATAATTCAAAGCTTTGGAACAGGACAGACTGTGTGTTCTCATGTAGAGGCCAGTTGCTGTGCCTGTGACTCAGGATTTGATAGACATGCGAGGTAGTATCTTCAATGTCGACCGGTACATTTAGTAGACCTGGTCTGGGTGATCACTCCGGAGTATTGTTCCAGTCTACTATCCATTTTTCATAAACCCAAGTAAGCACCTAGTCAAAAATTTGTTAACAAGGGATACAGAGGTTGCTACAACCCCAACCAGGTAATGTATAGATCATGAAGTAGCTGTAGGTTAGAAGCTGGCATCTATATTTTAGTCTATTTCTTACAGAGACATTTGAGAACTGGGGTTCATAGCATAGTGGGCCCTCTGGTTGACCTTGTGGTATATAGGGTTCATTGTCGGTTATTATAGACATATTTAGTCGAGCGCCCTTAGAAATCACTTTGTTGGTATTATTTCCGTCAGTCTAGATATGGTTTCTGTTATCTCTTGGTCGTGGTAGAACATGGAAAATAGGAAGACAGACCTAGAACAGTGTAGGGTTATTCTAGAATAGTAACCCAAGGTGAATAGAATCTTTTATATAGATTCAATATTCCCACATTAAGTTCAAGTTTGAACACACGAACCCTCAATTACCGACTCTACCTAATTTCACGCAACGCACAAGCCTCGCCTTGCACGTATCACACAGCGAGCCGAAACCAACAAGTACCAAATACTGCCGTGATTGAATAAGGCTGGACTTGGCGTATGCCAATCAACAGACACACGGACCATGTGGGAGGCCTTAGGGTCCCCATCCTCCATACACATAATGATAAGATGGAAGTGTTCTGTCTGAAAACGTCAAGCGTATACATATGTGGGCTTTTCCCAACGTGTCGTTGACGGTCTACGTTCTCGTCCTACTCAATTCTTCTTTTCTTGTAGACTTCTTTGTCTATTCGATACGATATTTTCAATCAAGCGAGGCCTTTAGTTTCCAATCGATCATAACATTATTTGGCTCTCCCACCGTTTATATCCTAAACCCTTCCCAGTCCTTCTATAAGAACTCTATATAATATCACAATAAACCAGATCCACCAAAGCAAAAGAAGAAAAAGAACCACCATCATGACCCTTGACCCCCTCTACCACACCCTCTACAACCTCCCCTCGCCCTCCCAAAAACGCACCCAACCAATGCAAGTCCTAGCCGTAGGAATCTCGCGCTCAGGAACCGAATCCCTCCGCGAAGCCCTGCACATGCTAGACATAAACCACACCCACCACGGCTTCGACACCATCCTGCCGCCCTCCTCCCTGCAAGCCACCTACCGGCTCCTGCAGAAGAAATACACCGGGCCCCCGACGACCCTCACAGCCAGCGACTTCGACACCGTGCTCGGCGGCTGTGTCGGGGTCACAGACCTCATCGCGGCGGAATTCGCCCCAGAGCTCATCGCCGCATACCCGGACGCCAAAGTCATCCTCAATGTCCGTCGCGACCTCGACGGCTGGTACAAAAGTATGCAGCTGACCATGGGGTACTTTGATCGCAACCCTGTGGACTGGGATTGGTGCAAGAGTTGGTTCTGTGCGGAATTGTTCTGGATTCGCCAGTGTATGTGTCGGACGATGATGCCGAGGTTCTTTCGGGGAAGCTTTGAGTCGAATGGGAGGTGGGTTTATGAGAATCATGTGGCGGCGATTAGGGGGTTGGGGTTGGGGGAGAGGCTGTTGGAGTGGAGTGTTGACGATGGCTGGGAGCCGCTGTGTCGCTTTCTGGGCAAGGAGGTTCCAGATTGTGAGTTTCCCAGTGGGAACCCGCCGAAGGCCTGGGCGGAGAGGATTGCCAGGACGATGGAGGTGCATCATAGACGGGCGGTCCGGAATATGCTAGTGTTTTTGGCGGGGTTGGGGGTTGCTTTGGGGGTGCTGGGGGCTTGGTTGGTTTGTTAGGGCGCTTGAGGGTGAGGCTTTTGTGATATATGTCCTGATTGGCAGGATTGGTGTCGAGAATTTGGCTTGTTCTGGTATGGAATCGTGGATTAACATCACTGAAATTGCACAGGTTCATTGCTCTTCGTAAATAACTAAATATAAGTCAGGAATCTAGGCCTCCCTATCATTCTCCCCAGTCGTATGCTGAAAATAGGTCTGCTAGAAATCAGCTATTAAATCGAAAGACCACCCACATAAGTATAACGTCTAAATAACGCAATCATCGCCACCCTAGGTTACTCTCTATCCCCTATCTCATTATCCTGCGTATTGGCACTCGTGAAGATCGTATTTGGCGACATCAAGGTACGTGTCCTTTGAGCGGCTTCTGACCGTGGACGCTCACGCTATTACAATTTAACAAAAACAGTCAGCTGCTGATCCCACCGTCCAGCTTTCCCTACCAGAACAAGCCGTGAACTTACACGTAAAAATAGGCATGGATCTTTGCATAGTCACGCAAGCCTTTCCTCATCTTGGCCAAGAATACTTGCACCTCCTCGTAGCTCCACTGTTCACGGTGTTAGTATCGTGCGAACAGATTCAATTGTCCCGAAACCGAGAAGAGCTAGACAGAGGGCCGTACCCCCATTACACGGGTGAGCAGTGCCATGGACCACCCTTCTATACCCTGCTCGCAATGCAGCAGATTCCACCGTCCCAGCTGTCGATAGTGCTCGTCCTTGCTCCAAGGACCAACAGGAAGCTTGAATCGCCGCTCGGTGACATTCTCAAAACCGGCATCAATCATGTGCTGCCGGGCTAAGTCGGCGATACGAAACGTTTTGCCGAATCTCTCTCCTGCCTCGATGAATATACGTGACCACTCTGCTAGGATATGGTCGGGGGTCACCGTGCCGTCATCCGATCTGAACTGGATTGACATCTCCAGTTGGTCGAACCATGCACCGGGCCGTAGACCGCTGCAGCAATTAGATATTGCGTATCTACAATAGATCAAACAAGCGTGGTGTTCAACAGGGAGCTCTAGTGCAACCTACATCAACATGTTGCGATAGAACGCTGGCCAGTTGGAAATCGCCCCGTAGAGTGCACGCACGTGGATAAGATCGAAATGGTTCTCCGGATATGCCCATGAATCTTCTGCGTCGTCGATCTCAAACCGAAGGTTTGGTGGGACAAAGCTGGGTTGAGTCGGTGATAGGTCAGTTCCAATGATCTCTGCGGAAGGGTATTCATCTGCGAAGTCACTAGGCACACGTCAGCAATCGCAGATGATCAATTTATACTGTTTGACACCAACATAGCCCATATTCCCGTTCCAGTACCAACGTCGAGCACTCTCTGTTGCATTCCGTCAGCTACGTTCCCAGTCGATACGATTAGACCTTACGTGGATATCATCAGAGATAGGGGCAAGACACAATTTGTTTCCGAGAAGCATTGTGAACATATGATGGCTACGATCTCATGTTAGAGTGTTGGAGTGTTGGTTGACCCCGCGCCCAGTACGTACGCTATGTCGAGTTGTTCATTCTGGGTCTCGTCGTTCGGGCCCCTGGTCATCTTAGCCATCCGCATCCTCGGCATAAAGTTACGCGATTATAGTACCAGTAAGCACCGTCCTTGTAAGCATGGTATCGTCTCCCATTTTCATAGCGATAAGCGGTGATCATCGAGTTGATCGAGGTGGTGTCGCTCGCGCTAGGAAGGTCAATATCAGGGCGGGCGATATCTCTCATGGAGGTCGTATCTCACAATTCCTCAAAATAATCGGAATCTGTGCCATCATCCAGCTCTCCCTGCACTGGTCAGCCCCGCGATTTCCGATGACTGAGGTGAATGACAAGAAGGGCAGACGGACCGCCTGATCGTAATTGTCCTCCGCGTCTTGCTCCCTCGGCGGGGATTCCGAGTCAGACCGTGGCGATTTCTGGCGTCTCGCGGCTCCCATAGTAAAATTGTTTGACAGTTACTCCACATCGCTGACAAGAACCGGGAATCTTGGTTATTTTCAACTTCCAGCGTCAGCTCCCCACCGAATGAGGATCCTCACCATTTAAGGTTTAGCCCCAGGCACCGTGCGCCGCCACTGATCGCACCAATGATGCCTGAATACAAAGGCGACGACTCCACTTCTCTGCCACTATCCAGGTGCAGAGTGGAGCCTCAGGTGTGGAGTATTGGCTGTCCTGCCCGGCCTTTGGAGGTGCCGCTGTGCCGGTGCACTTGGAGACTGCCCAAAGAAGCAAGGATGTCTTGCTGAAGAGTCGACGTTGTGGCCTGATACGGTTTTGAGTACCCACAGGCGTGCATGCGATCCAGCAATAAGATCGTCGTACCCAAGGTCAGGAGCGCCTTGCAGCACTAGTCCTTTCAACGGGATGGTGGTGAGTAATGAATGCGACATTGTAGTACCTAGCATTCGCCGGTGAACGCATCCAAGGCGAAGGGAAACCTTATGCGGCCTATTGTTGGCCATTGTCACCTCATTTTCTTTGGCAACATTACAGAAACGGTGCAAAGGCCTTATGGAATGGTACAAAAGCAAGGCAGAACAAACGAGATAGCCAATCCAGCGATGGTCTAACGGTCATGCCCCACCCTCGGCAAAGTTGACGGCCCATTCAGCTAACTGGACTCGGTTTATCAAGAGAAGCGACTGCGGATTTTGGAGACGGTTTGCAGCTGTGGGGGACGCTAGCTTGGAGCTATCGAATCAGGTGGCAACGGGGTCTGAGCGATTTACGACTGAATTGCCGGAGCTCCGGGCAGGATGGAGGAGGAAGAAGTATGCTTAGGCAGTGGGAGTGAGTGGGTTGAGCTGGGTCACGTTGTCGCCATCCATCTTTTAGGGCTCACGTTACGCCATGTAGATCAGTCAAGTTTAGGTGTATTTTATGTCTATCCTCTGAGAACCAACTGGAAAATCGTCATAAGTAATTATTTCGTTAGCACTGGTATCCGACATCTATCCGAATAATCATCAATCATAGCACACATCTGAGATCTATACAGGGATCGATCCATGTCCGAGGCTCGCAAGTGGCTTGAATCAGTCACTCTCATGGCAGCTTAGTCTTCATGAGTGACGGCCATATCCAGCACTTCGACTCGCCCTCTACCCCGAGTGTCGTTGCCCACAAATTCATTTAGTCCCTTAAATGCGCCTGGTTCGGCAAAACCAACAACCTCCCACTCGTCACCGGCAATATCCTGCGACTCGACTGACTCGATGAAGCTCAAGATCTTATCCTTGACATTCGTCGGTGCCTTTGGCTGCGGGGGTTCGGCATCAGAAGCCCCCTCAGCATCGGAATCTTGTTGACGTGCGGACTTCTTCGATCCTTTGCCGCCTTTCTTGTTGGATTTGGAGTTGCCGCCGGACGAAGCTTCCTTCTCTTTGTTCGGGGCCGCTGGTGCCGCAGACTTGACGCTTTGCTTCAGAAGCGGCACAGGACAGGTCACGCGAAGGCGCATCCGTGCTCGCATCACAGGAATGGGTTGCCATGCAATAAGTGCCTTCATAGCTTCGAGGGCTTGTATTTTCGCCGATTTGTTGGGCGTAACACCAGTCCAGAGTGGCTTCCGAGGTTGTGCCGGGCGAGACTCATCGCCAGCACCACTCGCTTCCCCATTGTTGTTCTGACTCTGCGCTTGTTGCATCTGTCCACTCGCCGAGCTCAGTTGATCCAACGCCTTAGAGATCATTCCCGGTGTGTAAACTCGCTTAGTCGTCGGGTCAACAAGCCGGCCTGATACAATATCCAATACCTCCTTCTCAACCCGCTCGATGATCTCCTTTCGCTCGCGCTCGCCAACCTGCACCTCACCTTTCCGTAGGATCTCCTGTCGAATCTCGTCTGCGGGGGTATTGGCACCAAAGGCTTTGGCTATCTCGGCAGACGGGGCGGTTTGTGCTTTCGAAACGGAGAGGAAAATGGTAGGCACTTGTAGGACATTGTCGAGATCTTTCTCGGCACCGGAACGGTACTCTAGGAGTTTGTTCTTGTAGCAGGCGAGTTCAAATCGCTTTTTACCTGGTGATGAAAAAATGTTAGCGGGGTTGCGGGGCTGATCTCGTAAGTTCTAGTTTTCTTTTTTCTTTTTTTTTTTCCCTCTATTCCCTCTTTTCCCCCTTCTTTCACCAACAGTCTTCACAAACAGGTATATCTGGAATCAAGCGCTGAAACAGAAAGAATATTTGCGGACCTTTTTTCAACCTCACCACTGATACATTGGTGAATTTGATCTGATTACTGGGTTGCATAATCGGCATCTTGGCGGACGAGTCTTCCCAGAAGACGTAGAACACAGACTTTGATAAAGAATGAATAAAACAAAAAGATCGATTAACAAAGCGTACGGGGTATCTTTCTAGCTGTTGATGCGTGAAGAAATCATGTCAACTTTTTTGAATCATTTCCGATAGTCTCGTGATTGGCGGAGGCGATGACGCGGGTCTCGTGATTGCATGAGTCAGCGACTTATCGGCATGGCTGACTCAGCGCGTGACTTCTGTTCCCCTGGAGGTCCTCTCTCACATGATTGGCTGCCCTGGGACTGCTATCGGCGTCATTGGCGCCTGCGATCGTTCCCCAACCAACCTAGGCTCACCTCCTCTTCCTCCCCATCTCCTTCTCTAACCTTTTATCACCCGTAGCTGGTTCTTCATCAGCTACTTAACTGTTCCTGTTAGATTTGTTTTTCCTGTATGTTGCAATCCCTACCATATCTCCCATCTACCCCCAATAGCAGCGTGATACTGATAAGCTACTTGCCTAGACCGCAAGGTACCTCTTATCGCCATCTCGTACTTCCATCATAAACACCCCCTTGTTACCTCTCATTTGGAGTCGAAGTGATTCAAGATGAGAGTATTGCCGGCTACTTTGCTGGTGGGAGCTGCCTCCGCGGCCGTTCCGCCTCTCCAGCAGGTGCTGGGTCGGCCTGAGGAGGGCATGAGCTTCTCCAAGCCCCTCCAGGCCTTGCAAGAGCAGCTAAAGACTCTTTCAGATGACGCTCGTAATCTCTGGGATGAAGTTGCCAACTACTTCCCGGATAGCATGGACCATAACCCGGTCTTTTCTCTTCCCAAGAAGCACACCCGTCGTCCGGATTCTCATTGGGATCACATTGTCCGTGGTTCTGATGTCCAGAAGATCTGGGTGAACAATGCCAACGGAGAGAAAGAGAGAGAGATCGACGGAAAGCTCGAGGCTTACGATCTCCGTGTCAAGAAGGCTGATCCAAGCGCTCTCGGCATTGACCCGAACGTCAAGCAGTACACTGGTTATCTCGACGATAACGATAATGACAAGCATCTGTTCTACTGTGAGTTACCTTGACCGCCATTTGGTTATTGGGATGATACTAACTCGCCAAGGGTTCTTTGAATCTCGCAATGATCCTAAGAATGACCCTGTCGTGCTCTGGCTGAATGGCGGCCCCGGCTGCTCTTCCCTCACTGGCCTATTCATGGAGCTGGGACCTAGCAGCATCGATGCGAACATTAAGCCTGTCTACAATGACTTCTCGTGGAACTCTAACGCCTCCGTCATTTTCCTTGATCAGCCCGTTAATGTCGGCTATTCCTACAGTGGCTCCGCTGTCAGCGACACTGTTGCTGCTGGCAAGGATGTCTACGCTCTGCTCTCTCTCTTCTTCAAACAGTTCCCCGAGTATGCGAAGCAGGACTTCCACATTGCCGGCGAGTCATATGCCGGACATTACATTCCGGTCTTTGCATCTGAGATCTTGGCCCACAAGAATCGTAACATCAACCTCAAGTCCGTCCTCATTGGTAACGGTCTCACGGACGGCCTCACTCAGTACGAGTACTACCGCCCTATGGGATGTGGTGAGGGTGGCTACAAGGCTGTCCTCGATAAGGCCACCTGCCAATCTATGGACAATGCCTTGCCCCGTTGCAAGTCGATGATCGAGTCTTGCTATAACTCCGAGAGTGCCTGGGTCTGTGTCCCTGCCTCGATTTACTGTAACAATGCTCTTATCGGACCTTACCAGCGCACCGGACAGAACGTCTACGACGTTCGCAGCAAGTGTGAGGATGAAAGCAACCTTTGCTACAAGGGCATGGGCTACGTGAGTAAATATCTTAACAAGGCTGAGGTTCGCGAGGCAGTCGGAGCCGAAGTCAATGGCTACGACTCGTGCAACTTCGACATCAACCGTAACTTCCTGTTCCACGGTGATTGGATGAAGCCCTACCACCGTCTCGTTCCCGGCCTTCTCGAGCAGATTCCTGTGCTGATCTACGCCGGTGATGCCGACTACATCTGCAACTGGCTCGGCAACAAGGCCTGGACGGAGGCTCTTGAATGGCCTGGCCAGAAGGAGTACGCCTCGGCCGAGCTGGAGGATCTGAAGATCGAGCAGAACGAACACACCGGCAAGAAGATCGGTCAGGTTAAGTCTCATGGAAACTTTACCTTCATGCGTCTCTACGGTGGAGGTCACATGGTTCCCATGGACCAACCCGAGGCTAGTCTGGAATTCTTCAACCGCTGGTTGGGTGGTGAATGGTTCTAGACCGGTCAGTTGGGATTTAGATAAGACATAACTGGATGTGTCTTGATGATATAGTGCTGGCCCAGTGACTGGCGCACTGAATATGTTTCATGCGTAATGTGCTTCAATTGCTTGTGTACTGTGATGTATACACATCAACCTTCATGGTCGCATCGTGCTATGTGTATCGAAATATATATAGGGTATCGATGCGACGACTAGAATACAGATCCTTTTTCATAGAATAATTGCACGTCTGCTTCATTTATTAGACGATGAAACAATTCGTAATCGACCACACAGTCAATGAAGGGAAGAAATATTATACGGGGAGGTCGGTGTTCGTACATTTTCAAAGATAGTAGGAGTTGCACAGGGAAGAGATAACAGCAACGCTATCCTTATCATAAGAGATGACGATTCCACTGATAAGTAGTACTCTGCAGATCCTCCAATATTACATATTTATCTCAGAGCATTTAAGATTTAAAGTCAAAGTATACGATAGGCTAGTAATGAGAACATTGCAGCTATAGGGAGGTATGAGGGAGATGGTTCTACCAATGGAAGCAGGTCCAGTCCCAGCAGACCCTGTTTAGAACAAGGATGAAGATTTTATGTTTCATGTCATATTGGTATGATTGTTTCATTTTCTGACCCGTGCCAATTTTTATATCTAACACCAGATCATGTGCAGGTCCCACGAGAATTCGTTAAAACACACCAACATACAAAAAGGAATTCCCCCATCCCCACCAGCAAGTACGAAGGAAAAAACACAGCTTTGTGACCCTCTCGTATGGCTTAGCCCTTCTTCTTGCTGACACCGACGGTGCGGCCACGGCGACCGGTGGTCTTGGTGTGCTGTCCACGGACACGGAGACCCCAGTAGTGACGGAGACCACGGTGGGAGCGGATCTTCTTCAGGCGCTCGAGATCCTCACGCATCTTGCTGTCCAAGTGGTTGGAAACAACCTGGGAGTCCTTGCCATCGGTGATGTCGCGCTGTCTGTTCAGGAACCAGGTGGGGATCTTGTACTGGGTAGGGTTCTGGAGAATGGTGACGACACGCTCAAGCTCTTCGGTGGTAAGCTCACCGGCGCTGCAGAGAAAGAATCCTGTTAACTATGTTGTCCTGTATCTTCGGTCCTCATCCACTCGATCCTGGTGGCCACCTCCTCTTTCCTCATGATGATGGATTGCCCCCTTCTGCAAGATATCTGATGGTGGAAAAACCGGAAAACATACCGCTTGTTGAGGTCAACATCAGCCTTCTTGCAGACCAAGTTGGAGTAACGGCGACCGACACCCTTGATCTGGGTCAAGGCGTACATGATCTTCTGCTTGCCGTCAACATTGGTGTTGAGCAGACGCAAGATGTACTGGAAGTTCGTCTTCTCGCCGGACACGAGCGCTGTAGATTAGAAAATCACGGTCAGCTTCTTCTTTCTGTACTCTCCATTGTATTTCCGACAACGCCGTTGTTTCATCATCATCATCCCCGTCCATCTCTTGTCGATAACTCCCACGCAAAGTTGCAACCCGTCTCTTTCATCGGGGGGAAAATGGCGGAACGACAAGACACCAGGAATTTTGCAAATCAGAAGCAGCTCGGGATCAGGAGTAGAACGTACACATGATGGGCGGTTGGCGCGAACGGGATCGCGGTTGATTGTCGACAGCGAGAGGGGTGAGAAGGAGTTGAAATCGAGGGCCCGACTTTGCTTTGGACTTTGCTTCGGCTCCCGTTGTGGGATCGGGTAATTACGCTAGGCCTCTTTGGGCATTTGTGCGCTCGCTTACTCTTCTCGCGCTAGTCTTGGAATAGCTAGACTAGTCTTTTGGGACATGGCTCATGTGACACTGGTGTAATTTTCCGGTTTTATACGTATGGTAATATTACGCTTATCGATTGCTTTTCTCTTGTGCTCTCCATATCTCTCTGCTTATCAGTGTGGTCTCCGCAATGGGAACATCTTTCGAGTCACCTTTTTGATATGACCTCCATGAGCGTATGCCAATACTTTATCTTGCTCAGCCTTAATATGTCTGAAGAGACACTAACTATAGTGAATGTTCTCACTTACGTGTCGTACTTTTCCATGTCTCGCATCTCTATGCGCTTGCTCTTCAGGAAAAGAGCATCTCCAGGATACTTACCTGGGATATGCCACTCATATGTGGCACTACTGCTTTTACTCATCTTTGGGTGATTAGACTAATCATTGAACAGCTCAAGATAGCTATAGAATTCTTGGCTCCGGAGAGTGCAGCTTAAACTAGTAGCAAATACACCGCTCTTAGGACAGCCAAATTGCTATGCATACCTACAGGGGCAGCTCCAATTGTTTGAAAATGGCTCTCAACACTGTCTATCTCTATGCATCCATCAAGCATTGGATACTACTAAACAAAGATGGCACAATCTCTTTATGCCATTGTCATGGGCCGAATGCCCTTGTTTCGCTTTCAAATAATCTTAACTGGCCTTATTTCCTCTTTGTTGTTCCGTCTTATATATGGACTGCGTTGAACAATCATGTGTGGACCATGGTCGCTTTAAAATATAAACCAGGATATCAAGATCTCCCTGGTGCAGAAGATACTCCTTCCTGAGACTCCTCAACTGGATTTATCATTTTATTCCATGGAATAGCTGTTGGTATCACTAATGCCTGGAACAAAAGCCGTACGGCATACTGCTTTTCACCTTGATAGTCTCACATCTGTGCTGCGTTTCCCCGACTATTGAACTCAGTTATATCTTGTTCGAAGTGCAGCTAATCTGAATCATATACAATGTCGTCAGAAAACAGTGACGCAAGACCAGCAAAGGAGGAGGATGATTTTAAATATAACCCTGAGCTCAACTACCCCATGGTCAAGCTGGCTGACCTACCCGAGCCCCCCAAGAATTGGCGAGTCTGTGGGCGAACAGCAGAAGAAGCTTCCAAAGCTCGAAAAGCAACCAGCGAGGAAGCGAAAAAGTGGGTTCGATATCACAGTTGGGGCATCGACATGGGAGTGAAGGGTGACTTGACCAATCTCAGATGCTTCAAAGTCCTGTGGAAACTCTTCTACTACCAGCAGGACAAACATCGACCGCAGGATTTTGACCAGATCAAAGACTTTAAGACAAGAGATGCTGGTCCTCGGCTGTTGCAATGTTCGGTGGATGTCCCTGATCTCCTTCCCATTAGTAGGTATTACCCTCACCCACCCCCTGCCACCAGGCTTCCGGCAGAAGGATTCCACAGGCCTCTCGATGCTCTAGCGAGCAGGCCAGATAGTCACATAGAACAGATGCTGTATCCGGTATTTGGCGCACCGAAGGAAATCGACAATTTTCCCGAAGAGATCGAGACACCTACCGCTCAGATCACGGGCAATAGCACGGGAAACAGAAATCAACCCAAAGTGCGTCTTCCCAAAGCCATGGCCCGATCTATTATGGAGGCCATTGAACGCACTGTGATGCAATTCGCCTATGACGACCTCGCGCGAGATTGCAGCGCTGCTGCTCAGGATGGTCAGGTACACCTGACTGCGACGGCGGAAGAAGATCTACGGCAAGCCAATATCGGGTCCTTTCCCGCTACATCCCATCTGAAGCTCGCTGTGGATCCTGACAATAACGATAGACTAGTGTTCAGTGCGGACGGCGATAAATACCCTTACAGAGGCCGCGGACCCGTATACCGCAACAATTCTTCTGCTATCGACAGTATCATTGTCGTCGGTAAGTTGCTCGACGCCGGATCCACCGTACTGGACCGCAAAGATCCCGAATGGCGCGGGCGCTTCACCAATGTGGAAAAGGCGTTTATTGAAGCCACTGAGGTCAATTGGGATCTCTGCACCAGAGGTGATTCTCGAGATCGCTTCTGGGCAGTGATGGCGGCGGAGACTGAGAATGTCGGAGTGGGTGTACAATCTCCTCTCCTTGACATGTGGAATGTGTCAACCGAACACTTCAACCAGTTCTTGTTCACATATGATGAGCAGACTACGTTCTGCTCCCCGTGCACGAGCAGGACTACAAATGCTGCATACCAGAGCGCGACGGTGGCGCCGCCTACATGCCCGGAAGACATCAAGGGAGTATCGATGCAGCAATTGATCTCCCGTTCATTTGCATCGGAATACATCAGCCGCTGCGGCAAATGCCAACAGAAAGCCGTGAAGTGTCGGAGAATGCTGCATGGCCTACCGATGCGCCTGACGGTAACTCTTGACGGCAGTGTGCCCGTCAAGAAACACACCCGAGATATCTCGTTCGACTATATCACGAATGATGGTCAACGAGGAACAGCAGCATACCGCTGGCTAGGCGGGATATACTGTAAGGACGGCCACTACCGGGTCTACTGGAATGACACTAAGCGAGGAGAAGTCGATACAGGCCAGATCCAGATGTATGACAGTGCCATGATTTCGGGTATCATCGTCGGAGGTATCTCCCAAACACACAGGGACGACAAAGTACCCGAAGCTTGGTGGAAGAATAAGCCTGTGCCGCTCCTTGTCTATGAACGCGTTATGAATCCAGATGACGAAGTCCTCAATGTGGCCTTGCACACATTAGGTGACATGGTCAAGGTCAGAGACCAGCAGAAATTACTCCTTCAGGGGCATATTTTCTGGGCCCCCTCGGAACCCTCAAGAGCGCGGGCGGGTTTTCCGTGGAGGCGACTCATCGATCGAAAGGAAGATCGCTTTCATCAGGCCTCAGGCGCTTATGGCCCAATAGGCCAAGGCCAGATATCGACGGAGCCTTCAGGCGTTGATCGCCATACTAACATTCCCGGCCCATCTTCAGCGGGCCCATCGAAGATCGATGCCGGACACTTGACGTCTTCAGCACCCGCGCCACAGCCGCAACCTGAGATAGGGAGGATATCGCCCTCGTTGTTTGATACTCCGACTGCTTCTATGTTTGCTGAAATCTCACCTCTCCTCGCACTTGCCAAGACCCCTTCATTGTCGGGTCTCGAGTCTATTATAGAGGACACCGTGCTGATCAACGAACAGCTCAATGGCCTGCATCAAGGACAATATAGCGCGCAAAATAGCGTACAAAACAATGCACAATCTGATACACAATCCAGCTCGCAGCTTCAGGCGCAGTATAACATACAGCAGACTACGCAGCCGAGTGGACAGCAACACGGCCAGCTTCATGGGCAATGCAACAACACACCGCCGAATACGCAGCACCAGAGACCATATAACACATCTCGCAATACACAGTCTACTACGCGGCAACCAACCGGATATAACGCACAGCATCCGACGCAATACAATAGACAATACAGTGTACAGCCAAGTACACATCCTCACGAACCGCATAGCACACTAAGCGATACATCATTTGACCTGCAGGACATGATACATGACGGGCTTCTGCACGATTGGGCTACTGGAAGCATCGACGACCTCGGTAATACAGCGTTCGGTTTTCCAGAGCTCAGTATCCCCGAACTCAACAACGGCATATTTGTCCCACCCCAGCCGAATCACGCTAACAGTACGAACAGTGCACCAGTTACCGTCGAGCATAACTTCCACTCTTCTCATCAGAACAGCAACCAGGGGGCCTCGATGCCGCAGTATATTGATCCCAGCGTCTTGACTGCAGCTCCGCAGAGTTCATCATCGCTACCACAGCAGGTTCAGCCGAGGCCTATGGAGGGTCGAAGGCCTCCGTCGCAAGTTGCACCTGCGGCAGGTGCTCGATTGCACAGCCACGGGAATGTAGCTAGCCCCTACATGTCAGCAAACCAGATGCCACGAGGGTCAAAAAGAAAAAGAGCCGATGAGACAGAAGCACGGCGGTATCCGCCGAATTTGCGTTGACATCCCTCTTGGCATATTTTCCTCATAAGACATGATGTATTATTCATAGCATTTGAGCGTTTTCTATAGCTTCTCCTATTCTTCCTGTTGAATCATATTATAACATGATGAATTTATTTGTTAAGCGTAAAAGTGGATTGTGGAGATATATTTCTTGGAACCAAGTATTATCCAGCAACATATCGTGCGGCCCACACACTCTAGTCACCAACCTGTCCACACCACACCAGTCTCAACACTCGCATTAAATGACTTAAGGAGAAAGGGGTCAGTGAGCGGCATTTGCTTCCGGGGAATTCTTTGCCTGTTTAAGCGACATAAAGGAACCGTTTCATTTCCCATGCATTAAATTATGTGTTGTCGGGAAGGTCGACCAATGACGGGACGGTTATAAGTCAGTCTGTGCGAGCAGCTTCCCCGCATTTTTCTACTCCAGTTTCTTTTCCTATTATCATCTCCATCCCTTCTTTCGCCTCTCTCCTTTGCAGTTTTCTCTTCAGTACTCTTCTCCTGGATTTATTATTATTATTCTTATTTTTCGTTTTCATCAGAACCTGTGTGATATCAATGGAAATACTGTTCGAAAACTTCTAAATCTATTAAACGACCCGTTCTCTATGTCCGATCTTCTATCTATATACAAGGAAATAATAGGCAAACACGAAACAGAAATCTATAGCCGGGCCATGGGGCAACCACCACCGCGTTGCGACTGTCCATTTGGAGTATTGCTCTTCTTGGGCGCGGAGACGTATCCGCCCTTGACATTGTCCGAGTTGATGATGACCCCGTTGGCGTCGCGCTTGATACCCAACTCAATCAGCTTAGCGAACACCTTCGCGAAGTGATCGAAGAAAAGTTCCTTGTCCTGGGCATATCGCTCCACCCAAACGCGGAACTTCGGATCGGTGACCAACGCAACGTCGGTCGGCAGCATCATCAGCTGCTCATCGCCTTCCTCCGCATCAGGATCCACATACACAAACTGCTGAATGCCGTTCTCCAGCGTCTTAGGCGTCCACTCGAGCTTAAGGAGCAGGTTGTAGAACTGGTTCGAGAAGCGGGTGGGGTTGTTCACCCAGGGGCCATGGAATCCACTTCGGTCCATGTGGCAGCGGCCCAAGTTGTGTCCTCCCGCCAATGCGACAATTTCTTGGTCGTTGAAGCCCATCCGGTTGAAGATGAAACGCAGGTGCTCGGCACCCTGGGCAGCGTCGGGCAGACGACCACGAGGTGGCACCTTCGAGTCGTCGACCAAATCCGTACGGCCGGGCTTCCATGGCACGTCGGGTCCGCCTAGCTCTTTGACCGCTACTACGCCAGCTAATGTCCACAGATCTGCGTATGTGATCCAGGGGTGCTTCTCCTTTACTGGTTCGAGGAAGGCCCGTCCGTGCTGAAGACCGGCGTTGGCTGGGTCGCCACCCTCTGCTTCATATCGCATGCCTGCACCATTGGAACCGCCTGTGTCCGATTCTGCGTCGTATGTGCCTGCGGAGTGCCTAGTGATGATGTGTTAGGTACGTCGCCCTTTGAGGGAAAGCAAGACGTGGAAGGAAAAAGAGAAAAGGAAAAACTAACCATGCTAGTCGAACAAATACAGGTCCTGCGCTACCATCGTCGTAGCCCGGCTTCTTCAGTTGGGCGACAATGTCCCTCCGTACGGCGTCAAAATCTCCTGGTGTGCTCATCTCGGCCGATAATTTGTCTGGGGTTAAAGGCGGGTATAGATGTGGGTCAGGGAAGCCTCAGTGAATTTTTTTTTATTTCCGATCGCGCTCTGGTGTGAGTGAGAGGTTCGAGAGACAGCGACAAATTTTAATGACAGAGAGAGGAAGAGATTGAAGACATTCAGGAAGAAATATGAGAGAAGTCTTTCGGTCCAGGAGGCGATGTCTTGCTGGTCGCACATGAAGAGAGGCAGTGGGTGGACCCGCGGCACGAATCAATAATTTGGCCGACAGTATCAAATGCCGAGGTTCATTCGCTTGTCCCTTACAGCGTCCTCTACAACGGGGCACTCCCCACGGAGAACCGGAGTATACTACAAATTGACGACCGTGGATTCTCGATGGAAACAATTAATCGCTGCTACTCCCGGTTCACCCCTTCGAGTCTACACCAGGGTACGGGTTGAGGCATTTGCTCCAAGAGGATTTCTTGTCAACTGGGTCCTTGTGATAACGGAGCAAGAAATCTTAAAAGCGATAGATCATCTACGACGTTTTTCCCTGGCCGGTTTTCGTGATCAGGCCCTGCCAGCAACCCGATCAAAAGCCGCCGAAACGAAGAACCTCGGAACTTGATTTCCCGACCAGCGAGAACTGGTCCCTGTCTGCCTATCAACTGCTCCATTTCTTCCGTCGCCCTAATTTTGCGCGCGAGTTGCGTCAGATAAGCCTGTGATCGCTGTCAGCCTTCTGCGTGTTTGGTTCCTATTATTAAAGCTGACTCTGGAACGTTCAAAGCATTCCAAGATGGATCCCGATGCTTAGTTAAGGTTGTCGCCACTCGTCCCGCTGCTGATAACAACGAATTCTTAACTGGCTATCGGCCAAGATCCACACATGTGAATGGTTTCGCCTTGTATATTGAGGTGTCAACATCCACTTCATTCCCACTTTTCCAGTCCGAAGAGTGGAATTTGTCGCACAACCAGCCATTATCTGCAGCCACCTACGCAGAATGGATGTGGACAAGGATCTCGTGGATTCAACTGTCTTAATTGTGTACAAAAGAGGTACGGAGGAAGGCACCTTTACCGATTAGTTTCCGCCAGAGTCGCATTTGTCTCTCTTCCCAACGCCTTTTCTCTCTCCGCCTGTGACCGAGACAACTCATACGTCCACTTCTGTGCCGCCAACTCCCTTGTCGCGTCATTGACATTACCTTTCACCCTCTCCAACCGCACCTTCCATTGCTTGTGGATTTGTTCGGAGTGTTTTACCAGGCCCTCAACTTTGCGGTGCATCCACTTCCTCTCCGCCCGCCACCGTCGTTCGCGTTGACGGTAGCGTCCTAAGTCTTGCTGCAGCCTTTGTTGTTTCAATCGCTCAGTGTTTTTAATGGTGATGAAGTCTTGAATGGGCCTGGTATGTCTAGCGCTCAGCGTGCCGCACGAAAGTTGTTTGGAGATGCAGATGAAAACGGCCGAAATATCGTCTGCGATTGATCGTAGGACGGCGGATTTTGAGGCCGATGAGAGACTATCTAGGTTCTGCAGGCGCATTGCGCAGGAGCCTGGACTGAAGCAGGGATCTGTGGCCGACATTGTACTGGCTCTTCCGTCCAAGGTGAGACTATTGTCAATACTCCAGCTGGAAGATTGATCAACGAAAACTTGTAGAATGTAAGGTAATATGCAGGTAGGTTTCATAAGTAATATCTGTAGAAACTAACCAGACTTTTAGTATATCTAGAATAAAAGGAATTAATGACGTCGATAAGATTCACTCTACACTAATCAAAGCCATGTCTTTCACTTAACCTTTGTTTGACCATGTAGGAGGTGCACGGACAAGCTCAAAGAGCTCAGCACGTATCGATCAATCGACAAAGCTCTTTCTTTCATGGCGATAGACAAAGAGAACAATCTCGTCCGAAGCAAATATTCAAATGGTAGCATCAGAAGAGATGATCAGCAAAGCCCTAATTGTAGCATCAAACATACCATACCGCTCTACAGTTTCTCCCCGCGCAGCACAGCTACAATCGCATCACCCACTTCCGTCGTCCCAGCCTTTCCACCCAAATCTGGCGTGCGGATACCGGAGTCTAGAACGGTTCGCACAGCCTCTTCGATCTGCTGTGCTTCACGTTCCATATCCAGAGAGTACCGGAACATCAGCGCCACGCAGAGAATCATAGCCACGGGGTTGGCGATGTTCTTGCCGGCGATGCTATCTACCGTTAGCTTGAACTCCAAGCAATATCTGTGTTGAGAGTTTAAGAAAGGATGAGAAAACTTACGTCGGCGCCGATCCATGTGTAGGTTCATACAACCCATTGGTCCTCCTCCGGGTCTCAGACGGCAGCCCATCCAAGCTTGCACTCGGCAACACGCCCAATGTTCCCACTATCGAGCCCGCCTGGTCAGAAATCATATCACCGAAGGTATTATCGGCCAGAATCACGCCGTTCAGCACGCGCGGGTTCGTCGCCAGAATCAACGATGCCGAGTCCGCCAGCTGATGCACCAGTTTCACCTGCGGGTACTCCTCTGCCATGGTCTTTCCGACGACGCGGCGCCAGAGCCGTGAGGATGCGAGCACGTTAGCCTTGTCCAGCGAGATGACGGGCCATGGGGGATCGTGGCGCAGAGCCAGCTCAGCAGAGAGACGGGTGATGCGTTGGATCTCGGAGGTGGAGTAGGCCCATTCGTCCATTGCTTCTCTCCGTTAGCACAGAACCCCGATAGATAGTAGTAATAGTAAAGGGCAGATAAATAGAGCTATGGAGATACCATACCATATTCATCTTCTTCCACCTTCCTCCCAAAATATGCCCCTCCACAGTTCTCCCTCACAACCACGAAGTCCACCCCCTCAATGATATCCTGTCGAAACGGACTAAACTCCCTCGCAACACTTCTACTCGGCGAATCCGCCGAGCAGGGCCTCAAATTCGCATAGATGTCCATCGCCTTCCGCAGCTGTAGCAACCCGCCCTCCGGTCCATCCAGCCCCCTCCGCATATTATCCCATTTCGGACCGCCCACGGCAGCGAACAGCACCGCGTCCGAGGCGAGAGCTGCTTGCTTGACCTCATCCGTGATCGACTTGCCGTGGCGATCGATGCTACACCCGCCGATGAGTTCGGAGCGGGTGTCGAACTGCACAGTGGATGTGTTGAAGGCGGAGAGCACCTTGGTGGCCTCGGCCATTATTTCAGGGCCGATGCCGTCGCCGGGGAGGACGAGGATGTTGTAGGTTTTTGCTTTGGTCATTTTTGTAGTCTGTCTTGGTTTGATTATACTAGATCTGTTTCGTCGTGCGTGATGGGCTTGAAGGAGGTATTGATTAAATAAGTGGATTGCTACAGAGTATATAATTCAATGTGCTCTTTTTATCCACCCCATGTTGCTCTTTATATAGATCCGTATAGGGTTCGGTCAAGAGACCGATTTGCGGGGAAGAAGACGGCGTTGCCCCGATATACGGCCTCGTCTTAGAGTTGGATAGGATTCGATCCACCATTTCATTCAGCCCGAGGTAACGGATTGCATATAGGCTATGGCCATTATTATTGCCCCTACCGATATCGCAGGGTAATAACCATAGATCTCCACAAGATGATCGTAGCCATACTACGGTACTATGTAAAGGATAGCATCCGGAAAAGGAAATACGTAGGGTAAACCCTCCCCCCTCATGTTTGCACCGTTTGTCTTTCAATTTATCAGATGAAAGATACAGATTTCCATGACCGATTTCACTGGAACTTCCACCCCGCTATTTTCCGCACCAGTGAGATAATATCCGTCACCATGGGCCAGATCGAAGAACTCCCCGACGACTTCGACGAGTCGCTCAACTTGAACAAGCAAACTCCCGAGACGCAAGATGCCCCGTCGGCGAAAGAGGTCGAGACCTCATTCCCGGTGAATAAAGAGCGAGCGGAGCAATTCGAGAAGGAGAATCCGGACGCGCCGAAGATGCCGCCTGCGATGGAGGCTGTGCGGTCGCATACGACAGACGAGCTTGTGGACATGATGAACAAAACGCCCTTGTTTATGACGGATATTGACAAGGCGGGGGATGAGAGTATGTCCTGTCCCATTTTCATTCTTCGTTGTTTGTTAGGTGTTTTATGGGATTCGGGGGAGTATATTGCTACTAAGATGGCCTGGGCTTACGCTTTGACTACGTATAGATGGCGAGAATGTGTTTTTAGATGCCCTCCACGCGTTGCAGAATGAGGGTACCCGCGGAGAAGTCGCCCAGAACTTCCGCGAACAGGGTAACGAAGCTGCGAAGGAGTTGCGGTGGATCGATGCCAAGGAGTTCTATACGAAGGCTATTGCCGTTGTCTTCGCGAAGGAGGATAAGTGGGAGAAGCCGGAGGATTTGGATGCGGAGCAGAAGTTGCTGCGCCAGGTTGAGGAGGCGTCTCATATCAATCGCGCGTTGTGTAATCTGGAGCTGGGTAGGTTTTCTTCTCTCTTTTCCTTCTTTACGATTGCTATGGGTTGTGTGAGGGGTGCTGATTTGTTAGGAAATTACCGGCAATGTACGCTTGACTGTGCCGCGGCTCTCAAGCTGAATCCGACGAATATCAAGGCGTTCTATCGTTCCGCCATGGCTTGTCTGAAGCTCGATAAGATCGCTGAGGCTGAGGATGCGGCAAAGCGGGGCTTGGCTATCGATCCCAACAATAAGTCTCTTCAGATGGCGGCCGAGAAGACCGCTGAGCGCAAGGCTGTCATCGAGCGCCTCGCTGCTAAGCGCAAGGCGGAGGAAGAGAGAAAGAGCAAGGAGAAGCAGTTGCTTGATGTTGCACTGAAGGCTAGAGAGATCAGGACCCGCAAAACGGACAAACCGGCCGACTTGGACGATGCGGTGATTCGTCTTGTCCCCGATCCTCTCTCTCCCGAGAGCACGTTGGAGTTCCCTGCTGTGTTCCTCTATCCCATGGATGCCCAGTCGGACTTCGTCAAGGCGTTTTCTGAAATGCACAGCGTTGAGGACCATCTCGAATACATCTTCCCCTTGCCGTGGGATACAAAGAACGAATATACCATTAACAATGTGGACTGTTTCATGGAGACTGCGACTGGAGGATTGATCAAGGCCGGGAAGAAACTGCCACTTCTGCAGATTCTTAGCGGCAGCAAGGTTGAAGTTGTGGATCAATTGGTGAAATTTTTCATTGTGCCGACCGCGAAGAGTGGCCAATTCATTGCGGAAATAAAGAGGAGGAAGCAGGGTTGAGAATGTTTCCCTGGTTTTTCCTGGAAGCCAAAGAGCTACTCCTCCCCGAGACTTGAGGCATCAGCGAGATGGTCGTTAGGCTGTGAGTGCGGATGGCAGACCTGCATCTGACTGTGGAGTTCTTCCGCCAACGACCATCAGTGCTTCACCACATGGACACAAGTGTGTGCCCATACAGCTCTCAGGTGTGAATATGGACCTCCGCTATTCCAGCTCGGGTCCACCTGTTCATAGGAGCCATGCAGTTCGTCTGATCATGCTCCAAACATGCGTGGGGAACATAGACCGAATGCCGTTATGATGATGACAATATATTAGTTCGTACATTATTAGAATAGAACGAATGCCATGAATAGAACCTCGGCTGACAGCAGTACCGCTGACATCGGACGTCAATCCATAATAGTCGAGAGGACCCCATCCCCTTAATTTACTTCTTGAAACCGATATTTATCCGTGACTCTAGACAGTGGAGCCATCCCTAACCATCGACTTATATCCACTATTGAATCCAGAACGACACCACTGAGGAATAACCGCCGGTCCATGCAAAGTCTCCACTCGATTTAGGCTATAAGAACTGAAATGCCCGAGACATTCTGATGTCCGAGTCAGCAACGGCGTGGAACCGTTTCAGATTGATTAACGCGGACGCTTGATTCTAAATCGCACACGGACCAACAGCCGTCCATGAATCAAATCGAACCGCTGAAGAAGTCCGGCATTAATTCTCTGCGATGGAGTCCTGCGATGCCGAGTAAATGAAACTGAGTCTAGGGTGGAGGCTATCCATGGTTTAATTTAGCTTGCTTCATCTTAGCTACGAAGGTCGACTTAGTCTAAATGGGATTTCGTATAAGATGTTTGGAGTCGACCTCGACATAAGCTTCTCTTCTGTTAACTCTTTTCGCTCCTTTAACTGTGATCCTGGTGATCCGATTGTCCAACGCTTACCTTCTTTTCTTCTTTTCATCGAGTAATTAGTGCAATGCGTTTCCAGCCTTTGACCACGGCTCTGGCTGTGGGTGTCTCTGCCCATCTGTTCGTTCCTTGCCCTGCTCTTTCTGCCATAATATCCAATCTCGAGCCGAGCAAAGATACTAACGGAGAATTCAAGCGCCCAAGCAGCTGGTCTGCACGACGCCGCCGTTGCAAAGGGACTCCTCTACTTCGGCACCGCAACCGATAACCCCGAACTCACTGACACCTCTTATGTCACCCAGCTAAACAACACGGGTGACTTTGGTCAGATCACTCCAGGAAACACGCAGAAGGTGAGACCCAGTCATCTTCCTGAAGAACCCAAAGAATATACGTGGCTGACGCAATTGAATAAAACAAATAGTGGGACTCAACCGAGCCATCTCAGAATGAATTCTCCTTCACCAAGGGCGACGTCGTTGCCGATCTGGCCGATGCCAATGATCAGAAGCTGAGATGCCATAACTTGGTTTGGCACCAGCAGCTGCCTAACTGGGGTATGTTTTATTTTAACGCGTGCCTCCGTCATGGTAGATATCGGATGCTGATCAAGACAGTCTCGAGCGGATCCTGGACCAACGAAACCCTAACTGCCGTTCTGCAGAACCACATCACAAACGTTGTGAAGCACTACAAGGGCCGATGCTACGCATGGGATGTAGTGAACGAGGGTACTTTTGTTATCTCCTAGCACCTCTGCACAATTACAGAGACTGACTCGAAACAGCCCTGGCCGACGACGGCTCCTACCGCGACTCCATCTGGTACAAGACTATCGGCGAGGCCTACATTCCTATCGCCTTCGCAGCTGCCGCTGCCGCCGACCCAGACGTGAAGCTCTACTACAACGACTACAGCATCGAGTGGGGCGGCTCCAAGTCCACTGGCGCCCAGAACATCGTCAAGCTAATCCAGTCCTACGGTGGAAAGATTGACGGTGTCGGTCTGCAGGCTCACTTCACCGTCGGCCAAACCCCCGCCCGCAAGGACCTCGCCAGCAACCTGAAGTCCTTCACCGATCTCGGCGTCGAGGTCGCCTACACCGAGGTTGACGTGCGTATGCAGACCCCAGCGACGGAGGCCAACCTGCAGCAGCAGAGCACCGAGTTCGCCAACATCGTCGGTGCTTGTCTCGACACGAAGGGCTGTGTCGGCGTTACCATCTGGGACTGGACCGACAAGTACTCCTGGGTGCCCAGCACGTTCCCGGGCTACGGCGCTGCCTGCCCCTGGGACGAGAACTTTGAGAAGAAGCCCGCGTACCAGGGCATTTTGGAGGTTTTGGGAGGTGAGGCTTCTGCTTCTACTTCTACTTCTGTGTCTGCTTCTGCTTCTGCTGCACCTGAGACCACTTCCGCCCTCCTCTCTAGCACTGCTGCCGCTGTCACTCCTACTTCTTTCAGCACCAGCATCAGCACACCTCCTGCCGCCTCTACTACTTCTTCCAGCTCTCCAAGCACTACTCCGGTCACCTCTTCCAGCACTTCCTCTTCTTCAACTACGCCAACTGACGTCATCCCTCAGCCTAGTTCAACCGTCACCAGCCGGGTCAAGGTCTACTACCAGTGCGGCGGCATCAACTACCAGGGCAGCACCGAGTGCGAAGAGGGTCTGACCTGCAAGAAGTGGAACCCGTACTATTCGCAATGTCTTCAGGTCTAGGTGTGTCCAAGCCTCCGGAATAAGTCTGTTGAATTTATCAGTTATCCTTGCTGTAATACTTTCTTACACCTCCATTGATGTACACGACTATTATAGTCGGATAAGTACTGTATTTTCGATATACATATTTGAAATAAATCTTTTTCCATTGATAAATATAAGTTATGTACATACCTGCTGTTGGTAGCTATACTAGGAAAGGAATACAACCAAACTAACTAATCCTACCCACCGCAAAACAGCAGCCTCTCAATAAAAGCCCAACCTGCTAAATCGCAATAAACCCTAATCAGCCAACTATCCGTATAAAAAACAGGGATCACCAACCCACTTAAAAGTCAAGTTAAAACGAAACGAACCCTGCCAAACTCCCCTCTAGTTACCAGACCTAACCTAGTCCTTACATCGAACCAGTGAATCAGTCCACCTGGCATATCCCATATTAGCCCACAGCTACTTACATAGAAGTTAGATTTAGCACCAAATGCAGATCAAGCTCGGTTCTATCTGCATGCAGCGAGGGGTTGCCAACTGGCAAGGTGGGCTGGGATATAGATAGTAGTAGTAGTAGTCACATAGAGCATATTGACTCGCGGCAAAAATGATTGCATATACTTTATACCGTTTGGGTAGGGGGGCTTCGTGCTCGGGCCTCCCCTGTTTCCGGGCACGGACGGGGTAGCTAGAGATCTGTGCACACACACACACTCTCTCTCTCTCTAGCTGCTTATCATATAATAGGATTTAATCTGGGATTGCATGGTATGGTATAGCCTTAGGTAGGCTGGGTTAGTTTAATCTAGGTAGTAACCCCTCTTTGATTTCTCTACGAATAGAATAGAAATACCTATGGGCTCTGTGGGCAAGATAGGAATCCCAACGCATATGCAGCTTGAGGCTTGAGATTTGGACTAGGTCAGGCATTGGGATCTGACCGTTGCACACGCACTTACTTACCCCTTGCTTTACTTTCCGCCCTCGCGTGGTTTTATCCTGCGTGTTCGTTTGGGAGGCTATAAAGAGGACCCATGGGGTAAGTTGTAAGTCTTGTTTTGTTCTTTCAGAATTTATTTCTATTTAGCATCATGTCTTGATTCCCAGTGCATTATATCTGTATATTGCCCGTGTCTGTTCCCATTCCCATTCCCGTTCCTTTTTTTTTTTTTTTTTTTTTTTTTTTTTTTT